>NW_020229854.1:410948-528604 GCF_003227725.1 Camponotus floridanus | reverse complement strand
CATGATTTTCACACGCATAGTATTCTTAACATCTAACTTATTTAAAGAACTAACATCCTCATAGTCTGCATCCAAAGTTTCGATAATGACATCGTTTCTCGCATTATCGTCCAGTATATCGGCCAGGCATTGTCGTTTTGTTTATGTCCTTTAAGTACACGAAGATGAAACCGCATTCATCCTCCTCCTTGGACTCACCGCCGTCGTGATTAAGCGTTTCGAATTCCAATATGAAACGTGTCCATCATTCCACGATAATCCATGGTGGTTTTTAATCAGCCATAAACCTGGCATCTCTCAGATTTGTGAGCGTGTGCCATGGTATTGAACATGTAAAAATGTAATGAGAAAGTACGGATCCTTTTCTCAAAACCGCAGCTTCCTTCACGACCAAAATTTTTCCAACAATAAATCCTTGCAGATCCACAAACGTTGGCCGCAGTCATGATGACAAAAGATCCGATCACAGACTGATGTCGATCGTCTAAGATCGCAATCTTTTATATTTTTCTTTCATGTGCAATGGAGGGGATATTTGCTGACCTATGTAATTTTGCGGACTACATTAGTCAATGATTATATTCGACAACCCCATCTGCAGATGAGACGGTAGTATTCGCCGGTATATTTTCCCTGCACTCAAACTCTATTCTCACGTCCACGGTAGCAGTTTTGACAGACTCGTTTTGTCGCGAGCAATCAATGACCGCTAGAGGACCGCAATGTAGAAACTTTTGGAATGGTTAATAGCGCGGTGCTATTATCGCATCCGTAATAAGATTTGCGAAAAACGAAGTACATATCGAATAGAACGGTGAATCCATTTTTCAAAATCTTAAATTTAAATCATCGTAGGGATAAAATTCCGAGTTTAAATAGAGTTTAACGTTGGTCAATTTGCAGTCATCGAACAATGTAACATCTTGTGACACTGAATTCTTTTTATCAGTTTGCAGTGCAAAGATCGCGGTTTCTCTAGTTGGGAGGTGCTTTCACGGTTCACGAATGTTTGGTCGTTGCTATGTAACAGAGGAAATTCGTTACAGATCCCAAGATCGGAAACTCATGTTCAAGTATCGTCCGCTTTCCAACATTCGCAACATTGATAATTTATTAATCTCGTTCAATATTACATGAGGCATACGCCACTGTATCTTGAGTAATTCAATCTCAGCTTCCGACGACGGATGTCCGAATAGACAATTATTATCGTTGCGCGAACGTATCAAAATCAATTCGTGACGAGCGTTAATCACAACGCGTTTATAATCTTCGCAAAATCCCAGCAACATTGAGCGGCACGCAAAAGTTGAAATAATTTTTGTCACCGTTGTACGTCAAATCTCACGCAGCGTTCTTTAAGTTTATACTTTTCTGATGTGTTAGAGAGACATAATTTTTGAGCGTCGATGTTATTCCAACATTTCTGTTGCGATCAATTTCTACTCCGTCGAGTTTGTATCGAAGCTCATCAAACATGAATGCGACGCAATTGTTTCCCAATACAACCTTTATTCGCTTTACGCACATTAAACCTTCCCTCGATGTAAAGAAAGCTTTCGCACGATAATGTGTACAAATCCTGATGTTGTATAAGTATTCGTATCTCGTCACTGTATCCAAGCGTCGTATTGGCGTACGGATTGTACGTATGAGTCTCAATCTTGACGATGCGATCGTCAAAGACTGGCTCACCTCCGATATTCAAAATATTAATCATTCTTCTCGTACGATGAATCCTAATGATTTCAAAAATTCACGATTCAACACGCTCAGCTTCTTTTTAACGGCTATCTTATTATTGTCACCCGATACTGCTCGCCTTACTGCAATAGTATTGTCCCACGTAAAAGTATTGTCTCTCGCGTGCTCCGTTTTGTTCAGCACGAGCATACTATGTTTGTCGCCGTATATGCAATCTTACGGTAATTTCCTCTCCTCAAAAATCGAGCAATCGACCTCTTTGATCCACAATACGTATCGTTAAATCCGTAATGCTCCGTACGACGATCGGCAGATAAATAATCTGTACCGGCGTTTCCGATATCTTATATCCTGGCGGTACGCTCGGTGAAAATTCATGTATCGTGTGTACGCGCATGCCGTTGCTGTACATACCAGTAGTCACGTTGCATTCTATACGAATAATATTTACGTTTATAATATTAACAGGTTCGTCTGATTCATACCACTTGCGAGGTTGCAATATACGATTCGACGAGAATCCAAGCAAGGATCCTACATTGTCGGGTTTGGTAAAGTTTATTCTGTAGGCGCATTTGATTTCGCTCTTTAGCGTACTGTGATTGGCGCGGAGCGCTATTGGATATTCCTCATCATAATCGTTTTCAACATCTCTGAAAAGGTATTCATCTCGCAAAATTGCGCGTTTGAGATAGTCATTTATGGCGTGCAATTCGTACAATCCTTCGGGAATCGTAATTTCCTTGTCGTCGTTGCCAAAATAAAATTTATTATTCGAAAAATTTACGTTCGGAATCGTATGATAAGTTTCAAAATCCGTTAATCCGAGCTCGTAATCGGCATCGGTCAAATCTATAGCGGGGAAATAGCTTACAGCGAGAACGCTGCTTCTGCCAGTCAACGTAAGTGTCAGTGACATGTCGAACGAATACTGAGTCGTGACGATGGATTGTCAGGCTTTAAATTGATTGTTTGAAGAAATTTTAAACACAACTATCGACAGATACTCTAATTATAACTTTAATAAGATGCACATACGTTTCGCAAATTGTTCCAATTGCACGTTAGTTGTCGCACCCGTAGGCATTTTTAATGTTTTTTCGACGTTTTTTTTTCTCTTAGACTTTGTTGAGAATCCCTGTCCACGCTTGTACGGAGCGAGATAAAGTCCACGACCTTCCATAACGCGATTGTGACGCTGCATCTCTTCCAGCTGACGTTGCGCCGCCTTGCTATCGTTTATCGCCTTTGCGATTCCCGCTGCACCGCCGGCCAAAGAACCGACAACTCCCAACAACGGTAAAAGTGGTAAAATACCACCGTGTTTCGCTACTGGAAGTATTCGTTTTTTCCTCCTCTTTGTCGTCGATGGCTTTTTCATTCCCATGCCGAGTTTTGTCTTTGCCTTCATTGCCGCCCAAACAGTCGTAGCAGCTGTTCTTTCATCGAGAGTCGAATCCCTCGCGGTAATGCGTTCTCGCGCTCTTGCAGCTAGTATGCGATCCGCGATATGACGTTGGTCGAGGTCGTTACTTCGCGCGTAAGCAATGTCGTGTTCGCGACACGCTGCGTCCAATGGATTGATACCTCGATCGCCTCTAGCCAATCGTTTCTCTAATCCAGTTCCCGGTCCGCAAAACTGATAACCGATAATATGTAATTCGATGGGAAGCGCGTTTATCGCACGATTTAAGAGACCGCTGCCTTTTACGATTCTCGCTGACATTCGTAGCAATCTTTTATCAACGGTGGTAGACCGTCGATGTGTGTTCATTGCCACGGCTGGTTGTAATGTCGCATGCACGAACGATATTGTCGAACCTCCGAATCAGTCTTTATATATTCTGGAAGCTTGCCCCACAATCGTTCCACGTAATCATCGAAATTTTGCAGTAAAAGAATCTTTGGGATATACTGCAGTTGTTCGGTGGTAAGCCGGAGAATGTCTCTCTCATCTGACAGAAGGAGAAACATTTTTGATACTGAGCGTTCGAGTCGAGACACTTCTATAAATAGGTCTCTCCCTCGTGATCATTCGCAAAATTGATTCGAAAGAGAAAACATGCGGTTCGTGCAGCAAGCGCGGGTAATCAAAGTATCAAATTTCGACGATAGACTAATATCAGAGAAAAAAGTACGTAGCATGGAAACATGCTACCGACTACTATACGCGGTATCGTTTGCGACCCTTCAAACTGTGGTAAGACAAACGTGTTGATTAGTTTGATAGAAAGTCCGCACGGTGTACGTTTCGAGAACGTGTACGTATACTCGAAATTGCTTCAACAGCCGAAATACAAATATTTGGAAAATTTACTAGCACCTATAGACGAAATGGTTATTTTACATTCTCTAATAACAGCGACGTCATTCCACCGAGCGAGGCGCTTCCGAATTCTATCTTTATCTTTGATGACGTGGCGTGCGACAAGCAAGATACGATAAGAGAGTACTTTACAATGGGTCGACACTCGAGCGTTTCTATCTTTGTCAGACGTACGCCAAGATACCTAAGCATCTTATACGCGACAACGCAAACCTGCTGATCCTGTTTAAACAAGACGGCACAAATTTGAAACACGTGTACAACGATCACGTGAATACCGACATGTCTTACGATGATTTCCGTGCATTATGTCAGAAATATTGGCAATGCAAATATGGCTTTGTAGTCATTGATAAAGATAATATGTTGATCAATGGACGATATAGAAGAGGATTTAATGATTTCGCGATACCGTAAAGCGATCAGTCGTCATCAACACATCGATCGAGCATCATGAACGGTGATCGTGAAAAGATTGCGATAGAGATTGCAAAAACGAGCGAATCGATTCGCAAAAAATATCGCGCTTTGAAAACTGATAGAATGGAGGAAGATATCATATTGGAAAGGCAATTTAAGCCGATTACCGAACCTTTAAAACAGCTTGTCGAAAATACTGTGGAATCTGATGCGCCGAAAATCGAATCGTTGAGTTTGACGTTTGGAGAGAAGCACGAGGAAAAAATAAAAGAGTCAAAGCAAAGAATAAAGCGAGCACGGATAAATATGCCGATAAACGATTCACCGATATATTCAACACCGAATCGATCAAAGCGAAGGAAACAATTTTCTAATATGGCTACTGTTTCTACTCCGATAAAAGTACAACCGCGTCAAACAATACCATCCACGCCCGTCGAAGAAATTTACGAGACCACGCCCGATTCGTTTGTAACATCGGTCCGACACGAATTAGAAACGTCCGAAGGTCAGAAAACATTCCGAGAGCATTTAGGTCCACTGGCGCAAAAATATTGTATAAGAGATATTATGAGTGTTGATAAAAATAAGAGTACGGATTACGAATACGGTGTTAAATTTACCAACGAAGGAATGATGCTCGGTGATAAATGTTTCGATGTGGACAAGGAAGATAATATACTTATCGATGGAATAAAATATAAGGGAATCGAAGTTATCTACGATTTGATTTTTAAAAAATTTCCCTATCATAAAAAATATACTCGAGACGATTTGTATAAATATCAAAGTATATTAAATATAACAAATGCGCATAAGCGCGACAACAAAGTTAATAATCCTATTAAAACTAATAAAGGGTACAAGTATAAATATATAATTGCGCCATTATTCCCCGATAGAAAGGTGGGAAGAGGTATAGACGCGCCGCGCACTATGACTAAGCGACAACCTGATCGATTATGTGCATTGGAACGATTCCAACGAATTGGTGGATCATTTGCGATTGCTGGACGCCTCGCGTCGAGCTGGCAACAATGCTCACGACAATGAAATCTTGCCAATTATCGAAGAACTTCGCGAGGCTGGCATTATTATAAATTAAACTATGCGTCGACGATACGTGTTATTCGATCAATGTTCTCGATACCAAAATGTCGATTAATAAATTTGGATTATCGCTGGGAACGTCGAACAATTTGTACTATGAATGGAATGGATTATTGAGAAATTACGTTCGCGATAACGTTCTCTGCCAGACTACTACCGGCTTTGACGCAAGGTCGCGCAAGATTCAACGCGTAGCACAACCGGAAGCTGATACTGACGCCGTCAACAAACGATACGTGGATAAACTTTTGAGAAATCGACAGGGAGAAATTGAGCAAAAAATTATCGCGCTCGAAACAAACGTGCAGGCGCTGCGATTAATGATGGATGAGATAAAAAATGTGCTGAGATATGCAACATCTGACTCGGCACAGTAAGTGAGATATGCGGATATACTAATATCGCATATTAATTATGCCTCGATCAAACGTGCGAGAGAACAAAAACACCTCCGAAAAGCGACAACTAGTCGAGGAATTACATGCTCCGGCGAGAAGAAATTTTCCACGAAGACGCGTCATTGTACGCGGATACGACGATCTGTGGCAGGCGGACGTGGTGGACATGCGTTCGTACTCTCGACTCAACAAGGATCATAAATACATACTCACGGTTATCGATGTGTTGAGCAAGTATGCGTAGACCGTACCGCTCAATAGTAAGAATGGGAACGAAATATTCGAAACGATCACAAAGATTATTGGAGACGATAAAAGATGTCCGAAAAATTTTCAAACCGACAGAGGAAAAGAATTTTACAACTCGAGTGTGCAGAAACTCATGAAGAAACACAACATTAATCATTACTCGACATATTCCGTTATGAAAGCCTCTGTCATGGAACGATTCAATCGTACTTTGAAAAACAATATGTGGAAAATGTTTACGTTTGATGGAAATTACAAATGGATTGATGAGCTATCTCGACTCGTTGCAGAGTACAGTACGCGAAAACATCGCACCCTCGATATGAAACCTGTCGACGTCACTCCGGCGATCGCCGAAGAACTTTTAAATAGTGTATATATGTAGCAACATGTAAAAATTGCGGCTCCGGCAAAATGTAAAGTAGGCGATTCGGTACGCGTGAGCAAATACAAGACCATCTTTGAAAAAGGTTTCACACCAAATTGGACGACCGAAATTTTTAAGATTATCGAGGTGCAGAAAACTAATCCCGCGACATTCATACTCGAAGATTCGCGGGAAAATCCCGTCGCTGAAGGATTCTACGAATACGAGTTACAACGCGTCGCTAATCCCGACGTATATCTCATGGAAAAAATTTTACAAAAAAAGGGTGACGAAGTTTACGTGAAATGGTTGGGAATGGATAAATCATACAACTCTTGGATTCATAAAAATAATGTATTGTAAACATTTATTGAAACATAAAATATGCGTATAAAATATATAAAATTTATTAAAATATAAATATATAAATATTAAAATATATAATATAAAATGTACAAAATATAAAAATATGTACATGGTTATGTACAAAATATACAAATATATACAATAAAAATATATACAATTAATAAACAAAATATATATTTATTTACAACGGTATCCGATAATGTCCCCATGGTAGCGTATCGGTGGTATCGGGTACGATATACCGCTTGTCGTCGTACGGACTCAGAGCAATTTTCGTTTCGCGGATCGTATATACTTGGTGTAATTTAGATCGTATACACGACTGCTGACGCGTCATTTCAATCTCTTCGTTCAAGCACCGCGTGTAATCGTCGAACGTTATCGTTTTCGCGACAACGTTGCTCTTGACGCCTTTGACTTTCTTCGTATCTTTTTTCCCATTCACTCGTAACGCGTACATCTTTGCTCTGAGCCCAACGAATTCGGTCATTATGGCACCGTTGTTTTCGTCCTTCATCAGACCCTTTTTATTTAGAAGCGATATACCGTATGCATTATCCACCGCATAATCGCTCGTGTCGAATCTAGCGATGTCGCACTTCATATTCTCATATACATCCGCGCACTCGATGTGATATATGAGACTGTCCGTATCGGAGTACATTACCCGGCATTTTTCGCGATACATTGGCGCCATATACTCGTGATGAAATTCGTACAAACATGTCTTGGATATGTCGAGGATGCACATACCCACGTAAATTGGTTTGTAGAATTTCACCTCGAGTTTACGCAATTCCACAACGATTAAGTTTTCCGAAAAAACGCTTCTGCTGTGGAAATTTGGTTTCGCGATCATCGCATCTGCGCCGTATCGTCCGTCTCACTTTATTAATAATTTTACATCGACACGATTGCGCACATTTTCCATCGTTTCGCCAAACACCGCATTGTTCATTAATTTGTATAAATTTTTTTCGAAATTATTTTTAGCCAATGTTCTGAAATGTCTATTTAATTCTATGTAATTATGAAGCCAGGGAGATTGTGAAAATTCTGACTGTAAAATTCGATGTATTTTTGTTACACGAAGGCCGTGCCGCGTACACTGCTGCAGGTTGCGGTAGTGTATCACGTAACGCTTCTTATCGTATAACGTTGCAAGCAGTTTGAATTCCCGCTTGCCAGATGGTTTGTCGCGTGTCGGGCAAAACAGTAGATCAATGTGCGCATCGTGAAGATGTTGCGAGTACTCGAGGTCCACTTCGAGGATATAGCCCGTAGGCGAATCTAGCGCGATGGATGATACGTCAAAATTGGACACATCGTCGACCCATCGAAAATCGGCATAGGGCAACGGTTGACACATTGCCTATCCGTACAAATTATTTACATCAAAGTACATCAAGTACGATGATGGATCGTACAACTCCATGTGCTTGTTATTAGCGCGAGCGTATCTACCCGAACATTGACTCAGATCGCCGCGTTTAATGAACATAACCATGTCGATGTCTGTAAGCAACTCAAACGTGATCTTTGTATGCTTCAACGTGGCGTCCCACGTGTATCCAGGGAGAGTATAGTAATACGCGGGGTCAAGTCCGTAACTTTCGATACATTTATCTCGAAAGTTTTCGAAAATGTCGGATAATAACAAGACATCGATTTTGAGGTACAAGTCGCTATATTCACCTAGCGTCCAAATGGAGAATCGCGTCCAGACGTTCTCGGCGTGCGCGTAATCACTCTCGGATACAGTTTCAGTCAAGGAACTGTAAAATGATTCGCGCGATGGTAAACACGTATCTTGCAACGTGTCAACGGAATCGATGTATTCGTACGGAAATACACCTTTTCGCGTTAACAAATTGAAATTTTCTGCAGATAAATTTTGAAATTCCGATTTTAAAATTTTGAGTTTATCTTTGTCTAAAAATGATGCCAATTTATCGAGACTCGATGCGAGAAATTTAAAGGAATCGATGAAACGTAATTTTATATGATTTTTTTATTCTTCTTCCATACAAACATCTTTTGTAAACGAAATATATTTTTCCTTGGTTATCGGTAATAACTCGATTTTCCTTTCGAACGCTGTGGCTATTTCCTCGATAATAAAGTGTGAGTCATAACCGGATAAATTGTAAAAAACTATCGGAATACAAAAAGATTCTTTATATTTTAGATTACAATTTGAATGCGCGGGACCTCTGTACCGCCTGGTCGAATGGCAATGATCGCGAACGCGTCTTGCGCGAACGGTTTTTCGCATATATGACATTGAGTGGCGCTACGGAATTTTTCCCACTCTTCGGACGTTAAATTTATCATGGGGACATTTGTTTTTAAAATATTTTTTACACGTAACGCCAAATTTTTAAGGTCTGCGGCGAACCATGCTATACAATCAACGCTACGACGCGAATGATACGCTGATAACGATTCGTCATATGAGCAATATACATAGTAAGCTAAACTAATTAACACCGATGGTGTTGATAAACGTTTTTCCCTTCTTCCATCTTGGCCAGGACACATTCCAGGTCGGCGTACATGATGAATGGAAGCCGCTCCTTCCGATTAGGGTTGTTGAACGATAGCCATTTGTCCTTGTCGCTCGACAATCGGACAGCACAATCGTTCAGCTTTCCACAGTCGACCGTATGCGACTGCAACTTGGCGTCTGAATAAAAATAATGTAGACATCTGTAAAAGAAAAAAATTTTAATTAAGATTTAAACAATCCATATTATAATTATATAAATTATAATTATTCAAATAATATAAAATAAACTTACCGGTCGCAGATATATTTTTGAGTCTTGTGTTTGCTCAGTTACGAGTTCACTAGTCGGGATAAATTCTTGATCCAAGCAAAATGTCCCACGCTGTTGTCATCTTCAATGTACAGCAGATTCACATGCTTATCCCGCTTCTGCTGCGAAAGATGTATCGGGACAATGTTCTTGTCCTCGATGCCGTACACATTGATTGAAATGTTATTTGCATGTTCAAATTTCTTAATCTGATTCACAGTCACTGGAAACTCAATGTCCCGGAGATTCAGCACTGTCGCGTAATGTGGGTACGATGATTCCCGTTCCGCGTTCCTTTCGGCGGGATATAGAGCGGCGATCACTGCCCACGCGAAACACGCATTGTCCTTTGATTGCACATTAATCACCGCTCTCTTCATCATAATCTCCCGCGGTAACTTGATGTGACATCCCGCGCGCAAAAGATTATACTTGTTAATATTTACGGTCAAGTTCAGTATTCGCGACAAAGCCCACCCGCTATCGCGTTCCTGAAACTCTTCCAGAGACGCTAGGATGGACTCGATAACGCGCTGTTCGTACCACTCGCATAAATGGACGTGCGAAAGAGTTCATAGTTTCTCGTATTCACACTTTTATTCGCGTGTTTATCACCCGACACAAATTCACCATTGAATATAGTATTCACTTTTACACTGTTGTGTTTTTTTAGAGCGTCTTGCACATGTTCCAACACAATGTCTTTGACGTCATCGAGAAATTGGCGCGGTTCGATGTGATTATAGTTTATCATCGCACCAGTCAATACGCGACTCTCGAACGCCGTATCAATTTCGCGCCACACAAGACCATTTTGACGCGCACTACATCAGGCACCCGCGTGTACGAAACGTCCACGTATCGAATTTTTCAACCCTTTGAGGCGCGCGATCTGAGCAATCAGTTGTTGTCGATATCCGATTGATAATCGCGGTCGTTTGATTCGACTTTGCTCTTCCAACGACTCGATGTACTCGTCGCATCGTTGCTCCCACACAATGTAGTTTTCCAACGAATCAAGCAAAGTGGATTGCTCTCGCAAAATTTGCTCCTCCATATTGTAATGGACTTGCAAAATTTCTAATGATACTCCTGATGCACTTTAGCTACTGGTGGGGTGCGCCTCTCTATCATGATTTATATACCGTCTCATTGTTTTATCATCGAACATTCTAGAATGATTTCATCTTACAAAAAATTCCCCGTAGTACCGTGTGCAATTTGACCTTGATAATTTCGCGTTTTGTCACGTACATTTGAATAATTTTGACGTGATTGCATCAGGGGCAGCCGTACATCGGCGCTCGATTTTAGCAAATTCAACTAAATCTTTGTCTAGAGATGATACACGTTTTAATCTTTGCGGTTATTTTTTCACTATTTGTCACGTATATTTGAATAATTTTGACGTGATTGCATCAGGCGCAACCATACATCGGCGCTCGATTTTAACAAATTCGGCTAAATCTTTGTTCGATGCGAATCTTAACCTTGAAAATTTCGCGTTTTGTCACGTACATTTGAAAATTTTGACGTAATTGCATCAGGAGCAGCCGTACATCGGCGCTCGATTTTAGCAAATTCAGCTAAATCTTTGTCTGGGGATGATACATATTTTAACCTTGGCGGTTATTTTTTCACTATTTGTCACGTACATTTGAATAATTTTGACGTGATTGCATCAGGCGCAACCATACATCGGCGCTCGATTTTAACAAATTCGGCTAAATCTTTGTTTCGATGCGAATCTTAACCTTGAAAATTTCGCGTTTTGTCACGTACATTTGAAAATTTTGACGTAATTGCACCAGGAGCAGCCGTACATCGGCGCTCGATTTTAGCAAATTCAACTAAATCTTTGTCTGGGGATGATACACATTTTAACCTTGGCGGTTATTTTTTCACTATTTGTCACGTACATTTGAATAATTTTGACGTGATTGCATCAGGCGCAGCCGTACATCGGCGCTCGATTTTAGCAAATTCGGCTAAATCTTTGTTTCGATGCGGATCTTAACCTTGAATATTTCGCGTTTTGTCACGTACATTTGAAAATTTTGACGTGATTGCACCAGGAGCAGCCGTACATCGGCGCTCGATTTTAGCAAATTCAGCTAAATCTTTGTTCTGAGGTTGATGATGTCATCGCAGCCGTACATCGGCGCCACAAAATTTTGGAGGAAATTAAAATGTTGCGTCAGCAATAATCCCCTCTACATCACAATTTACGATACTATTTGAATTGATATTAATTCTATAATACGATTGCAGTATTGCATCAATCGTGCGTGTGAAAGGTTCACCGCTGAAGAAATATGAATTTTTACGTTCCGTTTCGAAACGGCGAAACTCCGCCGTGTAAGAAGCAGAAATGCGACAAGTAAGTTTAAATCGTTTAAAAATTTGTTATATTAATTAAATATTGGTTTAATTATTTATATTTTTATAGTATTCAGCTTCGTCGTACGGCTCGTATACTTGGAAGAAGGTACGCTCTAATCCCGACGTCGTACAAGTATTTGGACATTGGAATAAGCGTTGGAGCTGTATCGTACGTGGAACTGATTCTCGACGACAATCGAGGCAATCAAATAGTATTGCCTTTTTCAACGTGGAATTTGTTGATGCGGAAGCAAGCAGACGTTGAACAATTTCTACAATCGACTGCTCCCCCATTAAGGATTGGAGATTTAACGATCGAAATGCATCAATCGAAAATTGTGAAAATCACATTATGTGGCAATTCTTTGTACATGAAACCAGAAACGTTATTACATTTATTTAATTTTGAAAATTGTATCGATCATATGCACAATTGGTTATGCGAGAATACGTATCTCGTAAATGAAAATTTAAATAATTTGAAACTGTATTACAACGTAATAATATTACTACTGTATGCGATGCTGTAAAAATGATACGTGAAAGTGATGTTTTTAACAGCGAATCATTAATCGATTGCGAATTATTAACATGTGCTGTAAATGATATTCTTTACGATGCGTGCAATAAATAATTATTTTTATTCCATCTATGATTTTGTTTCTTTCCTTCCATACGAATAAGAATAGTCGACAATTTTTCTCAACACGCTCCGCTAAAGATGTAGAGAAATGCTGAGAGACTCTCAGCATTTCTCTACATCTTTAGCGGAGCGTGTTGAGAAAAATTGTCGATGCTCTAGTTGGAATGAGACACAAGATATTGAAAGATATATAATGAAGAGAAGTCTGCGGCATTAGAATATTATTTCATTGTTCTTTGCGTTTTGTTAGTCTTGTGTGTGTGTTACGTGCAATGGCTGAAGAAAACGTAATCATCGGCAATGAAGATATGGATGATAATGATGATTTGATGGATCCAGTTGTGGCGGAAAAAATTGAGATTGAGAGAGAGAGAGGAGCGAAATGGAAGAAATTGTATGCGAAGGAAGAATCATTCGATAAGGAACCTGATTTTGATTTTCGAACTAGTGATGTTGAAGAATTACTTCAGTATGAGCGGGAACAACATTCAAAGAAGAATCTGGAAACTTCAGTCGTTCAATTTATAAGAAATCGAGAGCTCGGCTTGAAAAAATCCCGCACAATTTCGTTGAACAGATTTCTCAAATCTCGAGACTATTTTGCGAACTCAGTTGAAAAATGTGGTATAAGTTGATGCATGTACAGAGAAGATCCTAATCACACTATAGTAAAATGTTTCGGAAATTGACTATATAAAGATCTTGAATCATTGAAAGGCATAGAAAAATTCGAAGAGGATGTGCATGAGAATATGCTACGACATGACTTGGAAACGTTAAAGGTAAAAATATTTTTGCCAATGTGTAATAAATTTAAAACATTTACAATTATTATATTTAATTTCAGAGTTTACGAGAATATATGAATGGTTGACAAGAGGACCAGGAGCAGCCTCCCCTTAGCCTGGTGCACCGTCCCCTAATTAATTTTATTATATTTTATATTTTATATTTTAAAAATGTGAATTTATATTTTATAATCATAATTTTAAGTACACATACACACACAACAAATGTATTAACACACATTTAATAAATTGTATATTTTAATTTTTAAAAAAATCTAATTATTTATGCGCCTCTCCTTGCGTTCCCATCTCTGCGTTCCTCTCTCGCGCTAGTTATCGTTCCTCTCGTCCGTTAATCGTAAGTCTGTCTTCATCTTTCGCGCTTAGAATAAGTAATCTCTCACGCTGACACAAAAATGTACAGAGTTAAATAAATTATATATTTTATATTTGTAAAAAATGTGATTATTTATGCGCCTCTCCTTGCGTCCCCATCCCTACATCTCTCTCACGCTATTTATAAGTATTGCGTTAATCTCGATATTATCGTTCTCTCTTGTACACTCTCTTGTCGTTTTCGCGCTATCGTTCTCTCTTTCGCGCGCGCGCTAATTGTAAGTCTCGCGGTATTGTTCTCTCTCTCGCACGCGCTAGTTGTAAGTTCTCTTCGCGCTATCATTGTCTCTCTCGCACTCGTTGTCTTCGCGCTATTGTTCTCTCTCACATGTTGCTTTATCGTTCTCTCTCGCACGCGTTGGCTTAAAATATTATCGTTCTCTCTCTCTTTTTTATACTCGTAGCTCACTTACCTTTGCGTCGTCCTTCTCCCACCTATGCGTCGTCCTTGTCCCACGATGACGCCATCCTTGCACTCGTAGCACTATCCTTTTCCCACACGTAACGCTGTCCTTCTCACACTACCGTCTTCTTTCCGCGGATCCCCCTTCACTGCGCGGACCCCCTCGTCCATCGCTCGCACCGCGGATCCCCCTTCACTGCGCGGACCCCCTCGTCCATCGCTCGCGCTGCGAATCCCCCTTCCCCACGTGTGACGTCACCCACCGCGCGCCGCAGTTCCTTCTTCCCCGCTCGTGACGTCACTCCTCCCGCACCGCGGTTCCCCTCGCGCCTCACCCCCCCCCCTGAGAGGACCTGAGTTAAAACCAAATGTTGTATAACCAAATTTTTTATTTTATTCATGATATGTAAACGACGAAGCGGGAGGGCGGGCACGCCAAGTTTTCATATCTTACTTCGACTTGAAGGTCATTTATGCGATTTAGAATTTGTGTAAAACTTTTTTAAATTATATACATCATATAAAAAATGCTTTAGGAATTAAAGTAATTAATAATAAATACTCTTATATTAAATAATTTATAAAAAATTTCCCTCATAAAATATATATAAAATATATATATTTTCCTAAAAAAAATCAAAACTAAATACGAAATCAATAATTAATTAGCCAAGTACATTGAAACAATTGATAAGGATTTGTAATTTGAAATATTTGTCACAAATTCAATCTTGCATTTATATATTATCCAGGTAGCAAGCACATCATTTTGACGTTTCAAATTGGTCATTCATTGACTATTCTTGACGTCACGAATTGACGTTTTTATGATGTAAAAGTGACGGTCTAATGTCATAAATTCTTGAAGTCATGACATATACCGCATTTTGACGTCATAAAATGTACCATATTTTGACGTCTTTTTCTTAGCATAATAATATTTAATAGTGTTGTCGAATAAAGCACTGTCTAAAAGTGAATCAGTGTATTATCACTGAAAAACAGTAAATAATCGCTGATTACAGAAGTTATAAGTAAGCACTGTAATTCAGTGATATTTTATTGAAAGAAAAGTAAATTTCAGTTAAAGTAATTTTGACTATTTTAATCAGTAATATCTCAGTAATATTTCTTTCGTTATTGCCAATAATATTAAACTAGAATTCATCTCTGTATCTAATTCATAAATATAATATAAATATAATAAATATAAAAATAAATAAATATATATCAATATAAATAAATATATATAAAATAAATTAATTAAATTGACTAAATTGACGGCTCGATAAAATAAATTAATTAAATTAACTAAATTGACGGCTCGATTATAAAATATATAAATTTAACTAAATAATTAGGCAATATCGATCCAACGCAGATGTAAGGCGTGAAGCAATAAAAAACTACTTCCATTATCCACACTTAATTGAAGATCAATCATACATTTCGGACTCCTTTCGAGCCTTCTTCAGTGAATTACTGCAAATTTACAAGAAAGGTATAAAAACGGTATAAATACAATGTATAAAAGAAATTAAGAAGTCACTGATAATATACATACAAGTTAAACGGTTCGACATTACGCGACCAACTCAACCGCATCTATGACTCTCCTAACGATACAAGACGCAAGGAAAGATGCACTATCAAATATATTTTAATAATTATTACGACGTTAAACGAATGCATATGTTATAACTGCGGTACTTATTCGGACACAAAAAAACGCGACGGAGACGGGCACGAACATCTAGCTATGTCCAACGACTCTTAACCGACAATTAACGGAACAAGAATGTCAAACGGATACTGACACACACATATATGTTGTTGACAAAACATCACAAACCCAATGACAACGAATAATTTAAATTTTCGAGAAACTATCGATAATCGGCAAACAAGCACTTGTCACTCAATTTAAGCGTATCGCTCTGGAGATTTAAAGCATTTTTTGGCGCTTAATGTGTATCATCTTGAACATCAATCTCTTCCCCAAAAAAGGTTCCTCATTTAAGACGTTTCTCAACATCATCCCAATTGAAATCATGATTTAATAATTTATGGTTCGCTAAGACGGAGATGCGACTCTTTTTGTGTTCCTTATAAATATGTATAAAATTAAAAATTTTATTTATATTTACTAAATATTTATTATATTAAAAATTTTATTTTATGTATATTACATGTATATTGAACTTATTATTTTAACGAATAAATAATTTTCATTAAGTAGCCAGACATTTATTTGCCCGACTTATAAAATCGATTTAATATCTGAAGCCTCTCTATTGAGATTGTATAAGAAATTAAATCAAAGTAATATTTCTAATTTTATCTGTCACTCTTTGCAAACTTTATATAATGCTTATGACTAAAACTAAATAGGAGAGAGATAGCGATCATAGCGGTAAACGAACGAACTAGCGATTATTGGTTTTACAGTGAAATTTACTGGTTTTACAGTGAATTTTACTTTAACAATTGTTAAAATTTGATCGCGAAAGTCATGTTATATGAAAAATTTTAAAAGATTTTTTTATGGGATCGATGTACTAACTAATGATATATCAAATAATAAAATAATCGTCACTTCATGACTGAAAAATGACGTCAAAATAATGTTATATCAAAACGTCAATATAAAGTCATGTAACAAATCAGTCATTTTGACGACATATGATCAAAAATGACCAGTTTTAAATGTCAAAATGATGTGTGCTTGCTACCTGGGTTGTTATTTTAAATAAATAAGGAACGAATAATTTTCATTAAGTAGCCAGACATTTATTTGTCCGATTTATAAAATGAATTTAATAAGCCTCTCTGAAGCCTCTTTATTAAATTGCATAAGAAATTAAATCAAAGTAATATTTCTAATTTTATCTGTCACTCTTTGCAAACTTTATATAATGCTCATGACTAAAACTAAATACGAGAGAGATAGCGATCATAGCGGTAAACGAACGAACTAGTGATTATGATTTTACAGTGAAATTTATTGGTTTTACAGTGAATTTTACTTTAACAATTGTTAAAATTTGATCGCGAAAGTCATGTTACATGAAAAATTTTAAAAGATTTTTTTATGGGATCGATGTACTAACTAATGATATATTAAATAATAAAATAATCGTCATTTTATGAAAAATGACATCAAAATAATGTTACATCAAAACGTCAATATAAAATCAACAATTCAGTAACAAATCAGTCATTTTGACATATGACCAAAAATGACCAGTTTTGAACGTCAAAACTATATATATTATAATTCACATATTTCTATATTAAGGTATTAGAAAATTTTTGTTATAAAAATATCAATAAAGATCATCAATGTGATGATACTAATAAAGAATTAACGCCTAATAAAACATCAACCATTTATATATCGAGCGAAGAGGATACGAAATCATTGGATGAAGTTCATCTAGATGTTTCTAATAACGAAAGAGAAGAACTGGAAGAAATTAATGAGCAAGTATGTGAAGATCTATGTCGAACTCGAGGAAGGCCAAAGATATTACGAACTGGAAAAAGAGGTCGTCCCAGAAAATTGTTTCATCATCAAATAACTCCTATTACTGACAATTCTAATCCAGAAAAGGGTGCCGAAGAGGAGGACATCGAAGAAGAGGATGCAGAAGAGACACAATTAAATCTTAATAATAATAATAAAGATGAATCTGAGAGTAATATGGATCATGAAGCAAATTTAGTTATACAAGCAGCAAATATGACAAAGATATCCATAAATGAGGCAATGGAGACGATCATAAGGAAACTAGCAATTAAATCTGAGATAAAGAATTTAATAAAAAATAATACATTTGAAATTGTTGAGCATCCCACAGATGGAAAGGTGATTGGTTGCCGAGTTGTCTTAACTAACAAATTTAAGTCTGACGGCAGTCTTGAAAAGCGAAAAGCACGAGTGGTAGCGAAAGGTTTCGCTCAACGACCTGGTATGGATTTTATAGATACCTTTTCACCGGTGGCACGACTAGAATCTATTCATTTAATAATGGCAACAGCGGTTGAGTTAAATATGTCAATTGAACAAATAGATATAACAGGTGCCTATTTATATGGATATCTTCAGGAAGATATATATATGGAAAAACCTACTCTAGAAGATTGTTTAAAAGAGTTAATAAATGATCGAGACGAAAAGAAACAAATACGAGCTGTCGCCAAGGAATAATTAAGGATTTGAATAACAGTAATGATGCTGTATGTTATTTAAAAAGGGCCATTTATGGACTTAAACAAGCTGGGAAACAGTGGCATGAGAGACTAAGCAAGAAATTAAAGGAATTAAATCTCGAGCCTACTATTTTTGATCCATGTGTGTATCGTGGCAGAAGGGGAAGTCACATCTTATATATGATTATATATGTGGATGATATGTTAATTACATCTACCGATCCGAATTGGATTAAAAGCATCAAGATGGAATTATCTAAGACATTTGACATGAAGGACTTAGGAAAGGCTAATTATTGTTTAGGGATAGAGATACAACAAGAACAAGGAAGAATTACTCTATCTCAAAGGAGATACATCTTGGACTTACTAAAGAGATATGGAATGGAAAATTGTAATCCAATTGCTACACCTATGGACAAAGACACTATCCTTAATAAAGCAAATATTAATGAGAGGGACAAGAGGAAGCCTTACAGGGAGTTAGTGGGCGCATTAATGTATCTTGCAGTCGCAATGAGACCCGATATTGCCCATGCTGTTAGCGTTCTCTCTCAATTTAATGACTGTAACACGACAATTCATTATGCAGTGGCTAAGAGAGTTCTTAGATATTTAAAAGATACTGTTAATTATGGTATAGTTTTTAGGAAATCTCTCCTGTTCAATTGTACGTTGACGCTGACTGGGGAAAATGCAAAATGGATAGAAGGTCATATTCAGGCTATGTAATAACTTTATCCGGAGGCCCCATCAGTTGGAAATCACAAGAACAGCGCACGGTCGCCCTTTCATCTACCGAAGCCGAATATATGGCTCTTGCTGATGCTACCAAGAATGGGATATATATTTGCGAATTTTTTAAAGAATTAGGATTAGATATAAGTTTACAAAGCTATCAATTTATAATGATAATATAGGAGCTCAACATCTAGCAAAGAATCATGTAGTACATCCTAGAACAAAACATATTGATATAAGATTTCATTTTGTTAGAGATGCTATAAAGCGATATAACTTTATTTTAAACTACATGTCTTCCGCACAAATACCCGCTGATGTACTTACTAAACCTCTTGTTAAAACAAAGCATTATTTTTGTATTGATACTATAGGTATAAAGAACATTCCTGACATGGTGGCGCTACTATCATGACTTCCGTTATCGTTTAGTTAGTTCGCGTAAGCTTCTCAAATGACTTGCATATAAGATACACTACGTTTTGTGAACTGTTCTTAATAAACCTGCTTTTACGAATCTATTCACATCTTATTTTATCGAAAAGCCCTAACATTCACAATTAGTATTTATAGCATTTTTTTACTTGTCCATTATTCTCATTATTTTCATCATAATCATCAACTCTAGCCTTAGTTCTTATTTTCTTTAGATGTCTCGAATTTCTTCTAATAATGAAAGATAATAATGATTTCTTCTAATAACTAAATCTTACCATTATTGTTAATAATAATATAAGATTGCGGAGTTTTATGTTTGGAAATTATCTTAGCCGGTTTTCACGTTTTTCCTGTCTTTACTAGCACATTCTCTCCCTCTCGAAATTGTTCACGCTCCTTTGCATGGATATTCTTTGCTTTGTATGATAATTTTTTATCTGTTTTTGCTTATCAATTAACTTTTTGTGTATATTTTGGGATATGTTTGGTTGTAATAGTTTGGTATGTATCGGAATTTTAGTTTTGACACGCCTGTTGAACATAATTTGTGGAAATGATTCATTTAATCCCGATATTGGCATCCCTGGTAGAAATTCATGCAGTTTGACTGAACACTGGACCCGTTACTATCTAGTATTACTGATTTTTCTTTATATACAGAAATACTGCATAGTAACTGGACAAAATTAATTACAGCAATTTTACTGTCTATGTGGGTAAAATCTTTACAAAATTTATAGTAAATATTATGAAAAGTTTTTGATTAGTTTTTGATCAGTTGCGTTATGCTCATATATATACGTATGCGCGCGCACGTGTTTGCGATATATTATATAATATATTTCTTTTAATATTATATTTGTAAAATAAGCAAATACAATTAGATAAAAATGTCTGAATGCGTACAAAAATATACAGCAAAAAAAAGAAAACTTGTAGATCTAAAACTGCTAACTAATTCTGTCATAAAAGTTCCCACAAAAGTTAAAAATGACAATTGTTAAAAATTACAAGTGACAAATAACCAAGAAATACACGCAAATGAAAGATATGTGAGTAATAAGGAATTTTATATTACTTTTTATTTTATTTATATTACTAATATTAATTTTATTGTTTAGAATTCAGATTATTCTGATGATATGAGTGATGAAAGAATAAGACATGAAAATCTGAACTGTGACTCAGATGAAAATTATAAAAAAAATAGTTTTGATTCAAATGAAGATTTAAATGAAATTAATTTTAATTTTAATGAAGAGTTTAATGAAATATAGGAAATACGAAAGTGGATAGTGTCATGCAGAATACCTCATGTGCATAGCAATAAATTATTAAAAATATTAAGACACAGATTACTACCAAATCTTCCAAAATCTACAAAATCTACAAAAACGTTATTGCACATCACATCTGCAAAGTATGAAATAGAAGAAATGGAAGATTCAGGCAATTCTATAGGCGAATTTACATATTTAGGTATTGAGCAAGGATTACAAGATTGTATAAATGTAATTTTACATCAAAATCATAAAATAGAACTTCTATTCAACATAGATGGTATGAAACCATACAAAAGTAGTAATAAAACTCTGTGGCCAATTTTGTGTAAAGTTTATTTGGAATCTGATATTTACAAGCCTTTTATTTTGCATTATATTCAGGAACACATAAACCAAAAAGACTTGCAGAGTATTTATACAAATTTATCTGCGAAATTAATGAATTACTTTCCAAAGGATTAATAATTGAACAAACACATTTCTTGGTTAAGATAAAAGCCTTCATTTGTGATACTCCAGCACGTTCATATTTAAAGTGCGTGAAAGGGCATATGTCATTTGATGATTGTGAAAGATGTTATGTAAAAGGTGAAAAACATAAAAATACGACAGTATTTTTACATCTTCATTGTAAAAAACGTACTGATATAGAATTTCGGAATTTTACTGATGTAAATCATCACGTTGGAGTATCGCTTACTTATATAGAACCAAATATAAATATGATCAATCATTTTGTACTAGATCCAATGCATTTGTTTGATGAAGAAATTATAAAGAGATTTTTGGCTATGTCAGAAAAATGTAAAATTAAGTGTCATGGAAAGAAATGAACTTGATCGGCGAACTAATTTTATAAGAAAATAGATTTCATACGAATTTGATAGAAAATTTCGGAGCATTAAATATTTTGAAAAATATAAGACAGCAAGATACAGATTCTTCTTGCTATACTGTGGTCCAATTGTTTTGAAATGCATCCTTGATGACTTCAAATATAACCATTTTTTCTTATTACATGTCATATCGCTTATTATCTACAAGAAGAAATAATGAATTTATAAATTATGCAAGAGAATATATAAATAGTATTGTTTCAGTTGCTAAAGACTTATATGGAAAACATTTTATTACAATAAATGTTCATAATTTACATTATATCGTAGATGATGTTGAAATTATGAATTGCCCTATAAATTTAATAAGTGCAGAGATGTGCAAAATGGGTATCTAAACCTATTTGAAATGAAAAATGCAAAATAGTTGAAACCATCCTATTTGAAAATATAAAATATAAAATAGTTTCCAAAAACCCATTTAAAATAAGAAATAGAAAATAGGTATAAGAATATATGTATTGAAAAAAGCATTTTTATTTTGAAAATAGTTTTCAAAATAAAAATGTTTTTAGTATAATAGGTATAAGAATATATGTATTGAAAAAAGCATTTTTATTTTGAAAATAGTTTTCAAAATAAAAATGCTTTTTTCAATACATATATTCTTATATTTATTACATATTTCTTAAGTGAATTTAGAGTTATAAAAAATACATTATCAGACTTTGTAAATATTATAGAATATTTTCATAGTTTAGTTATTACTACTTATTACATATAATGTTCTTTTTTACATTATTCTTTTTTATTTAAATTTTGATTACAATGCTCTTTAGAGGCTTCTGAACGCAGTGTTTTCAAAATAACAAGTTTTTCAAAGAGAGAATCCCCCATTTTTCGTCTGTGAGGTCTCATAATTATTCCGCTATACGAGAAAAGGCGTTCTACTGGTGCAGAGCTTGGGAGGCATGTATTATACTTCAGAAAAATTTTTCTGATTGTTGAATAGAAATTTAACATTGAAAATGATGTATCTTTATCTTGTAAGTATTGAAGGGGCTCTCCTGTCGTATCGCTTGTAGATGATGAATCAGATGAGTCATTTTGAAACATAAAATATGATTTGTCCCGTTTCTTTTTCTTCATATTACCTTCTTTTTTATCTTTTTCAATCTGCTTCATATATCTTGTTTCCATCAAGAATAATGCTCTCACATGTTCTTTTTTTTTTCTTTCGGTACCCACTTTATTTTTAAAAAAATGAACAACTGATGCCAAGATGGCATCATTTGATTGATTCAAAAAGGTAAAATTGTTTGAATCTTAATTTTAAGTTTCTATCAATTACTTCAATCAAATGAGTACAATATTTAAGATTCTCTATTTGCGGAGACGACAGAACTTTAGCAATTCTCATTAATTCGAGCAAAAGTATCCCATAATAGATATTATTTTCACCTTGTAAACTTTGTATGGCTTCAGCTATCGGTTTTAAACACTTAACATATTCGCTTAAAAATTGTAAATCTGTTTCCTTAAAAAGCGGAAGTTTTAAACTTTTTAATGTTTCGTTCAAACATTCCTTTACAATTAAGAGATCGTTTACTGAATTATAATAAGAATTCCTTCTTGTCGGGCATGGAAAAGTAGGTGATTTTCCTGTTATATCTAAATAAGTTTCACAAGCTTTCGGAGATCTCGAACATAAATTCTAGAGTGCTTGACACTTTCCAAAAACTGAATTGTGAACTTTCTAAGCGTTGTTTTCTGCCATTTCCTGTTTAATATCTACCGCTGCAATTAAATGTAAAGTGTGTATGACACATCTTTCATGATTAGGTAGTTCATAATCACCTATATTTTTTTCGACCGATTCTGGAAATGTTTGTGGAAGCAAATCGTTTTCTTCATCAATTTCATTTTCTTTGTTATCGTCATTATCATAATTGATTGTATTGTTATTATCACTTCGTTGACTTTGTTCTGATAATAGGACAATAGACTCAGATTTTCCAAACATTTTAAAGGCTTTTATCATATTCGAACTATTATCAGTTATTGTTTTCATAATTTTAAATCAAATTCCGAATGTATCTCACTTATTATCTCAGCTACTTTATCATAAGTATGTGATCCCTTAAATCTTCTATAAGCGATATAAGCTCCTTTTCTTTTCAATGTATCACTATCGATCCAGTGAACCGTCATGCCCAAATAATTACGTTTTGATGATGATCAAACGTCTGCATTGGTGCATACGAAATCTACTGTTTGTAAAGATTGTTTTAATTTCGTCGTAGCTTGTTGATATTCATTTTCAATTCTATGTACAAGTGAACGCCTACTTATAATTTTGGGTGTTTTTGTAAATTTGCTTGCACTTTCTATTAATTTTTCAAAAGATTTGGATTCTAGACACGGGTGTCATAGTTTCCATTACAAAATCCACAATTAAGTTGTCAAAATTTAATGTTCTTTCACTTAAGGTTGTTTGCTTCATTTTTTTCTGGCATATAGCACCGGCTCTTTTTTCAGAATTTCTTTTCGTAACAATACGGGATATTTTTAATTGTTCACATTCTCTTAACACATCTGCATGTCCTTTTGTCTGAAAATATTTATATTTAAGAATATAAAAACACAAAAATTTTTCTAAAAGAGATTTATTTTGATTTTTTTTAAATAAATTAATTTTTTCTTACCTTTAAATGACTTAGGAAATTTGTAGTAGCGATAAGGCTTCCTTTTAATGTTTTTAATGTTTTAATGGTTTTCCACATTTTATGCAAACAGCAGATATATTTGTTCGATCTTGCTTTTTCATATTTTTGAAAAAATGCTTTATAATCAATGGCAAATTTTCATCCCTAAGAAAATACATTATAAGTAAAATTTTTATAAATATAATTAAATAAATTTATACAAGCCAAACAGAATAATTAGTTTAATGTCATTATAAACGATATTTCTTTGCAGAAAAAACACTACAGAAATACGAAGAAATTATCGATGTACTATTGACATACTGTTGAAGAACTTCAATGTTTCAAGAAAGAATGCGGAATAATTATTGATATACTATTGAAGAACTTCAATTTTTCAATAGTATATCAATGATTCTTCCGTATTCTTTCGTATTTCTTCCGCAAAAATTTGATCCAAACTTGTGTCTATTGAAAACGCTAATAACCTCAATTTTCATGTTACATTAGAATATCAAGGATAATATACTTACATTTTTCGGCACTCATAAAAAAGCGAAGTAAAAAATATCACAAATCACAACACAATATCACGCTAAATTATAAAATATGGATTGCTTTTAGAGCAAGTAACGTCAGTGTCAGGACACGTCCGAACACGTTCATATACGTTTAGGTCGTCACAATGCAACTGCCAACTGTAGACTCTGGTCTATGCTGTCTATGCTACAGTGGCGCAGAGCTTGCAGCGCGGCGGAAGTTTATGCGGTTTAAGCCAATTAACGTGCTGTTTTTGTCGAGAACTTTTAAGAACTTCTGATTTCTGAACGCATTCATTATGAACGTCTTCTTTGACTATATCGATTATAAAATCAAAGAATATCTCGTTTAATTTTTTAGTTTATAAGAAAAAGTTTTTATTACCTATTTTCTATTTTTTAAAAAATAGAAAATGGATAATGAAAACTATTTAAATGGAAATGTAAAATAATTTTTGGAAAATATATTTTAAATACAAAATACAAAATAGGCATTTTGCATTTTGCATTTCCATTTTAAATGTTTCTATTTCAAATAATGCCCATCTCTGAATAAGTGCATACAGTATTGAATCTTATCTTGGAAAAATCAAGAATATTTTACATTCTCCTCATCACAATTCTGTTGCCGAGAGTATGAAAGAAAGCTTCATGCAAAAAAATGTGTCACTTTACCTCAAGAGCAAGAAATTATAAATAAAAATTCTAAAGACATTCTGCAAATAAAATATAAACAATATTTATTAACACCAAAATGTCCGAATAATATGATACTTTTAAATAATGGGAACTGTCATGGAAATAAACAAAATATTTTTGAAAAATAATATTTACTGTAATGCGAAAAAATATGATAAAATTAATACTTTGTATAGTTATCTTCCAAAACGTTAGAAGGCAGAATATTAATATATGTGTAAATGAAATCAAATACAAGTTAGTAAGAATGGAAACAAATTTCAAAATAGATGAAGTGACTAAAATAAGTTATGCCATTATTATGAACAATTCAACGCGAAAATTGTTAGCAAAATAGAAGATTTACCGATTTAATGTAAAAATCAATTTTATTATAGTTTATATGTTTTTTAACCATCCAGCTTCTTTTTTAATTAAAGTGGCATTATAATATTATTAGATTCCAATAAAAATATCTTCTTTTTCTAAGCATGCAACTTTGTCCATTGCTTCTTAATATGTTTCTGTTAAAAATGTATTGTATTTATTTAACGTATTTGTTTTATTAAAAAAACACATGGATATACATATAATAGAAATAAATACACACTTACTGGCATGTTCTTTTAAAATTACAGAATAAACAGGTCATTCTTCCAATGGATACTAAATATTTTTTTATTATAATATAGCGTAGTTCTTGAACACACCTTACAGAAACAAAAAACTAATTCGTAATGATGGCCATATGTCACATTTTTATTTGCAATAAAAAACATAGAAAAAGAGAGAGCTCTTATATATTATTAAAAGTGATAAAAGATTATAAGTAAGTAATCATCTATTATTAGTTATTTTTTCAATATTATTTGTATGTTAAATAAAGATATACAGGTTCGAGTCTTAAAGTACGAATATTATTATATTATTATATTATATATTGTATTGTAATATTATCAGTAATATTATCAGTATAATATTATCAGTAGGTCTATTCTGTAATTTTATAATGACAATGTCGCTATTTTTACGTATCGTTGCGTATATATTTTGACATATAAAAAGCGATATTGTCTTTAAAGTTACTGAGTAGGGCCCTATAAGTTTCTTATCTAATTCGTGCATACGAGCATTTAGTAATATTTAACAGATATATAAAAGGTTTTTCTTTTAAGTATGGACAATACAGAAAATTTACATATATATTCATTAGTAGAATTTATAACAAGAAGTAGAAGGCTTCTGATTAAAAAAATTGATATTATTCCTACTTTTTGGATAGATTATAATTCTCAAACTAAAAAATGTTTTACACAATTTTTAAGTCCACTATATACATCGGAAAATGTATGTAATTTACATGATTTAATAAAAAATCTTGAATATCCATTGGAAGAATGGCCTGTTTATTCTGTAATTTTAAAAGGGCGTGCCAGTAAGTATTATTTTTGTTATAATCCGTGTTTGTATTATATATAAAATAAATACATATTTTCAAATAAATATATACAATAAACTTTTAATAGAGACATGAAGAGATATGAAGAAGCAGTAGACAAACTTGCACGCTTAGAAAAAGAAAAACATGTATTTACATTAGAATCTGATAATGATACTATTTTAACTGAAAAAGAAGCAGAGACAACTATTAAGCAAAATAAATTAAAAAATTTAGCTAATGATTTAAAAAAATGGCTGTACATAAAATAGATAGTAACATCATAAATCTTCCAAACTTCAAAGGTAATTTATGTGTGATTCTATATTCATATATAATGTTTAATTTTATCAAATTGATCATATGTGTATACGTTTTCTAAATTTGTTATTTCTTAAAAATATTGATAACAATTATATATTAAGTTCACATTGATTCATATATATATACATAATTATTATATATATACATAATTTCTCACATTTTTATCCACATAAATATAACTAGTATTAGTCATTCTCTCTCTTAAGAAATTATCTATTTCCTTCTCATTCTCACATATCTACATATATACTACTTTCACTAGCATGAATTTGTATATTATCACTGCAAAACAATAAATACTCACTGATTACAAGCAGTTATAAGTACAGCACTGATTACAGTGATAATACACTGATTCACTTTTATAGAGTATTTTATTCAATTGACATTTTATACATAAAAACTTTATAACATTTAATAATTTCTAGAGATCACATCTGATGAAGATATGTCCCAATTAAATTTAAAAAAAAGAAGTTTCAAAAGAGAAATATTTTGTCTGATACAAACGTCACGTCAAAGAATCTTAATAAGAAACAGAAATTGTGTGATAATGTCATAGATATACACAATGTTAGAACAGCTTCTAGTTCTCACAATTAAGTAACTCTTTTAAAAATAATATAAATATATTTTTTATATTATTTTTTCATTTTTCTTATTTTTCTAAATCAATTTTCATAGATTCTTCAATGAAAAAAATTATACAAGATATAAACGTTCCTTTAAGCTTAAAGATGAAGAACAACTAACAAATATCAGATCAAACTTCTATTACTAATACTGAAAATTTAGGTTTACTTAAAGATCATCTAGATTCATACAATTTATTTACATTAACAGAATCATTAAAAAATGAAGGTAACATTTTGATGCAATGATATTTTAAAATGTTATTTTAAATCACACATTTTGTAAACTAAAAATTATTTTAAACCAAAAATTATTTTAAAATTTGTTTTCATACACCTTATCAAATAATTTCAGAAAATATAATTATCTCATGTGCTAATGAAAACATGAATAATGAAATACATTTCAATAAGTATCCAAATCAGTCAAAAAATATTGTACAAAATATAACTTCTTCATGTAAATACTACCATTTTTTATTTATAATTTTTTAACAAATTTATTTATAAATACACGTTGATTTTACTTAATTTTTAAACAATTTTATTTATAATTAAATACAGGGTGCGTCAGGTATTTGAGGACACTCACATATGTGCTTGGCACTTCATAGTAGTTGATTTTTTTTTCTTTTTTCACCTCAAATTATAAATGGAGGATAATAAGCCAACTCAGGAAATGAAAAGACACCCTGTTATCGTCGCTATACACGCGAATCACAGCGATCTTGAAATCTCTCAATTCTTGAAAGTCACCCGATCCTTCGTTAAGTTCGTCCAGAGTTAGAAGCATCGAATGGCAACGTAGAAAGTGTTGCCAAGCGCAAAAAACATGAACCACGTTCAGACAAAGTTAGAACACCACAGTTTGTGCAGCAAGTCCAGGACATTATTGATGAAGACTCTTCAAAGTCCATAAGGGCAATATCGAAAGATCTTCAAGTTTCTGAATGCACAATTCGTCGCATTATCCACGAAGACATCCGGTACAAGTCCTACGTGATGCGTAGAGGTCAGTTTATGTCTGCACCAACTCGAGAACGCAAGATTGGATGTCCGAGAATCTGCATGATCACATAACCCCAAACATGTGGCCCCCTAACTCTCCAGATCTTAATCCTTTGGATTACTATGTATGGGGCGTTGTTGAACGGGAGACCAATAAAGAACCCCATAACACGCTTGATTCCCTCAGAGCAGCTATTACCAGAGTAATGACCCATATGGATGAGGATCACTTGATTCGAGCATGCAAACGTTTTCGCTAGAGAATTGAAGCTGTTATTGCCGCTGAAGGGGATTTTATCGAATAACTGTATAGCCCAGACGTCACTATTTATATACACGTCTTATTTTGCTGTAAAAGTTTCATATAAATAAAACAAGTTTCTTAAAAAATATACAAATTTTTGTTTTTAAGTCAATATGTCCTCAAATACCTGACGCACTCTGTAGTAATTTATAGACATATATAATAATTTTCAGCAAACGGTTGTCAAAATTGTTCAAAACGTGACTCCAATGACACCTTTGATATTACGGAGTGATCATCCTTAAGTAATAAATGTTTACATAAATATTTACATAAAACCATATATATTTATAATATAAAAACATATTTTAATTATCAAGGAAACTGATTACTATACTTTAAATTCAACATACTATAAATTAGGTCTACAAACATTAGCAACAGACGTAATAAGTTTAAAGTGTGATATTCAATTCATTAAAAGAAAAATAATAAACATTACTAACTTATTAATGCAAAGAAAAGAAACTTCAATTTATAACGTTGATCAATTCTCTCAATATCATAATCTCACTCTTCCAATTAACAATTTAACTGAATTTATAAAATTTAATGAGAGACTTAAAGATGATGAAAAATTATGTGCAGATGTGGTAAGCAAAGTCAAAATATTTATTAATCTTAAATTATAATATATATTTATTTGTAATTTTTTATTGATTCAATTTGCAATCTTGATTTTAATTGAATTGTATTAATAATAAGTGTAATTGAAAAATTATATTTTCAAATATTATTTTTAGATTAACATTGTATAGATAAAGATCAAGTTGTAAGTAAATCATTAGTAAATATGTTAAAAAAGTTTATGACAGCAGAGATCGCAATGAAATTTACTGAGTCTAAAAAAGTTAATGATAAATTTATTATGTGCAAGATGGTTTTTTATTATTGCATGAAAAGTTAATATATTTTTCATATTTTTCTTTCATATTTTTTTATGTATTAAAATAATATTTTATGTATTAAAATATACTGTATTTCATTTAATTATTAATATTATAGATATAAATATTACTGGATAAAAGTACTGTGGATAAATGTTTATCTGAAAAGGAAATTTTGAGCACTTTAGGAAAAGTATTATCAAATTCTCGGGATTGGCAAGAAAAAAAATTAAAAGTATTTGGGTGGTACTTGGTGGAAGAAAAAAAATTAAAAGTATTTTAACATCATCTACTCCTTCTACATCTGATTCTCAAGAAGAAATGAATACATATTTTTTTGTTAATAGAAACGATCAAATAGAATTTGTAAGGACTAAAAGTCAAGACAATAAATTAAATGAATTAAATGATTCAGAATCCGATGATTCGGAAGAATAAGCCATTATATTTCAAGAAAATTTTTTGTTTATTTTTGTTTAAATTTATGTTATGGTTAAAATATTTATATCATTATTATATGTATCTTATAATAATATAAAGATAAAATAAAAATAAATTTATATATAATATAAGTTTTTATTTATTAAAAAAAAGTTTTTATATCAAAATTCTAAATAATACATTAAATTTAAGCAAATTTATCACTCGCTATGTCATTTAAATTATATAGATTCTTCTCTATTTACTATTCATTTACTGTAAAATAACTGAAATCAGTTTTTTGTACATTTTTTCTATGCAGTAACTGCACGAAAAGCGTTACATCTTGATTGAGATACTAAACAGTTTTGCTGTTCATTTATTGGAGAAATGTCAGCATACTGCTCAATAACCAATCAAAAACTGCATTTAATTTCTACCAGGGATATTTCGATATTCTAAAAGAGCTTTTTCCATCACGTACCATTTTTATCAATGTACTTTTTAGTTTATTACGAACTGTGTAAGGAATTCTCCTAGATGGACAAGCAATTGGTGTACTCTTTTCATCTATTTCAATTTTACACGTTTTTTTGAATGTACCATTACCTTCAAAAACATCAATGTTTTCTGCTATAAACATCTTCTTTGAACTATGACTTTCAATCATATATATCCTTTTGATTAAATTAAATTCTCGACAAGTCTGTAAACCTAATAATGGCATTACTTTTGCTTTAACAATTACAAATCTTTGTTTTTTCTCTATATCTTTAATCAAACATTTCAAATTAATTATTCCTATTTCATTTTGTTACCACCAAAACTTTCTAAGATTATATTAGTGTGCTCTAGTTTTGTCTTTGCCTTTTTAATTTTATTATATATACTCAACGGTAAAACATTTACATCTGATCCTGTATCTATCTTAAACTTAATGTTATTATTCTCTATTTGTACCGTTTCAAATCATCTAGTATTAATATTTCCAATTTCTACATAATCAATACAAAATGAACTTTCTTTTAATGACGCATCTACATCAATTTGTTCTGTTATTTCTTTTACTTTTTTAACTTTACAACTAACCGCAAAATGATTCAATTTACTGCATTTTTTACATTTTTTCCCATAAGCCGGACATTCTCGTGATCCATGTCTTGTTCCGCATCTTCTGCAGTCAAATTTTAATGCCTCTGTTCCTTTAACTTTGTTATACTTCTGCTGCCTCCTTTTAGTGTAGATTCTGTTTATTTCCGTTTTGTCACCTTGAAGATTTTTTGCCTGTGTTCTTGAGCAGCTCTGCAGTAATCAATTGCTTTTTGCAAGTTAAGATCTTCTATTCTCAGTAGTCTTTTTTGTAGCATCTTGTCATTTATTCCTAGTACAATCCTGTCACATACCATTCTGTCTATCATTGTCTCAAATTCACAAGTTTGATTAAGCTTCTTAATTTCTGTCAGAAAGCTGTCAAATTTTTCGCCTTCTTGTTGTATTCTATTAGAAAACTTGAATGTCTCATACACAATATTCTTTTTTGGAACACAATACTCTTCAAAACATTGTAAGATTCTTTTTAAATTACAAGTATTTCTGTCCGCTTCTTGCAGATTGAATATATTATATAATCCAATGCCTTTCGCTAACATTATTTAGTAGTATGGCAATTTTAATATCGTCTGTTTTCTCTATACTGCCTGACGCCTTCAAAAATATCTCAAAACTTTGTTTAAATTTGCGCCAGTTTTCACTAATGTTTCCATTTAGATTTAGTCCTTACGGTGACTTACAGTAAAGTTCCATTGTGCTGTTGCTACTCATTTGCGTGCTTCTAACCTCTTATTTTTTTTCTACCTTTACTCGTTTTCTATCAATTTATCTTGTTGTTACATACTTACTTATAACATTTATTGTTATTTTACGACTGCGTCATGTTGTATATTTTATTCAAATATATATTTGTATTACAATACAATACAATACAATACTATTGTTGGCAAGCACACTTCACTGTCTATTAATAATGATGATGCGCCGTCTCGCATGTCGCTCGCTAGAGTAACGCATGCGCTGTTCATACAGCCACAACACATGTATAATGATAATTATATGTATATAATATGTGTGTGTGTGTGTGTGTGTGTGTGTGTGTGTGTGTGTGTGTGTGTGTGTGTGTGTGTGTGTGTGTGTGTGTGTGTAGAAATGTGTAGAAATTTTCATATTTGTCTACGCAACCATAATTATAGTTACATAGACATTTATTACATTTGCCTGCGTAGACACAAATATAGTTACGCAGAAATATTTCCTACATGTATAATAATAATTATATGTATATATGTGTGTGTGTGTGCGCGCACACATACAGGATATTCCGAAGTATTATATAGAAGTGCTTGAGGAGATTAGAGAGGGTTAAACTAAATAGAAAAGTCCTCTACTATTTTGCGACCTTCGCAATAATTAATTAAATATTAATTTAAAAAGATCGATTAATGCATACGAGTAAAAGTGCGCAGCGACGAAAGCCTTCCCACTAGAATCTGATATTAGGTGCATAGAGAAACAATGAATGCGACGCTCTTCAAAACATGATGGCGGCGCACGGCACTTCAATGTAATGTTTGGTGAGCGCCTCGCTCATCATTGGTTATACCTTTCAGAAATAAAGTTTCTCCATAGGGAGGGGGGGAGGAAACCGTACTCTTTGTATCCACACAAGTACTTTTCATGAAAGATAGGTTAAGATGATAATGCACTCCTAAATAATAGATGGGCTAAAATTTAATGATTTTATTAAAATAAAAAGAAATAGCGTTTCTTTTCGTAAAATAACTGTTTTTAACAGTAATAATATATAGTATAACAGTAATAACCCAGACAGCACAGGAGATTCTATAAATTCTATATATTCATTTTATGTCCATTTTATGTCCGCACATCCATGGACATGAAATGACCATTCATCGTACACTGCGCGACAACGATTCGTTCCGCGGTCCCTCTCGCGAGGCAAGGGGAGCGTAGCCTCTAACCAATCAGCCACTGCCACGCTGCCAGCTGATTGGTCACTTCTACGCTCCCCTTGCCCCGCAAGAGAGAAGTCCAGGAACGAATCGTTGTCGCGCAGTGTACATCCGATTTGAGACATCCGTTAACGGCCAATATTTGGACGTCCACAAAATGTCCGATCTTGGACGTCAAAGTTTCGCGCGAGCATGCAAGGATGTGTTAGTTCGTTCGTTTACCGCTATGCAACGTGCTATGCGCTATCTTTCTCGTATTTAAGTTTCAGTTATGAGAATTATATAAAGTTTGCAAAGAGTAACAAATAAGATTAAAAATAAACTGTTCAATTTAATTTTTGATCTCAATACAAGAGTTTCAGATATTAAATTGATTTTATAAGTCGGACAAGCAAATGTCCGGCAAATAAACGAAAATGATCCGTTCATTACTTATTTAAAATGTAAAGTATGCGATGTATGCGAGTATAAATTATAAATAAAATTTTTATATAAAATTTTTATGTAAAATTTTATATGAAGTAGATAAATTATATTATTATTTAGAGATTAAAACATGTCCATCAATTTCATAAACAGATATATCACGAACGTCCACTAAATGTCCGAAGAACGTAAAACGGATCATCTGTGGATATCCTCAATATCCTTAATGGATCATCTTATGGATGTTCTTCGGATATTTGTGTGTTGTATGGGAATATATAGAACATAAAAGTTGCATTTTTAAGAGAGGTATAAATTTCATTTGAAACTTCTACTAAAATTGATATTTACTAAGATAATAAAGAAAATATACAAAAAGAAGCTATTTTTTCTTCATTTTGAGCATGATGAGCTTGTCAATTTTCATTGTCATATTCATAATCAGTACTTCGAAATGCATTAGTATGTAAAATTTGAGAACCGTCGAGATACGCTCTTTTCAGAAGTGCACCCGAGTTTTGAAAACTGTTTAAAAATTATAAATAAAAATATTACGCAAATTTATAAAAATCTAGAAAAAAGAGAAAATCCCAATAAACTTAAGCTGGATATATTCTCAAGGTAATGACCCTGAGTGATAGTCAAAAGATATTAGCCGACCTTCGTTATTTATTCAAAAGTTATTAACAAAAAAGGTTTTGTAAGTAATATTTTTCGGACACTATGTGCGTACTGACCATGTTACGCAATGGGACCGTGGTCAATCGGGACCGTGGTCAATCGGGACGGTGGTCAATCGGGACGGTGGTCAATCGGGACCGTGGTCAATCAGGACCGTGGTCAATCGGGACGGTGGTCAATCGGGACCGTGGTCAATCGGGACCGTGGTCAATCGGGACGGTGGTCAATATTAACGTGGCCAAACGGGTGCCACTCAAAATTTGCTTGTAAGGGAAACGTATAAAATCGATTTATCTTTATGCTTTGGAAGCTACTAAACTCGAATATGATACTTAAAATTGTGCAAAGTCCAGGGAACTTTATGAAAATGCAATTTTTTTTACAACAAAACCTCGCTTCACAGCGAATATTTTCTAACAAACAGTTATCACAATATATACAGTAGCGCAACTCTCCCCATTTTGGATTGGCCAAAATGGAGTGCGCATGCGCGAAATAAAAGAGTTAAATAGTAACGCCATCTAAACTTCTCTCTCGCTTACTCTTTCGTTTTTCGTTCTCTCTCACACATTTAAATCCTCAGTTTAAATGCCTACGTAAGTATCGCGTAGTAAATGACTGAACTTTTACATGTCGTTCGCGCCAATTTATCATTGTTGATGAAAAGCGATTGAGAAGTTGTGAGAATAATAAAATGGTATAGTGATTGAGAGAAAGTGATAGTGGCAGTGTCAGTAACAAGTTTATAAGCGAAGAGAAGTATTCTAAAGAGGAGGACAGTTGATCTGTATAAATATTATACAGATCTTCAATTCTCTTGATAGAAAAGCACTTTGATCTTAGCTTTGTTTCAGGTAACAATCAGGCGGTAACAGAAGCTTGAAAAAAATAAGCAAGATAAGTTCAAAGAAATATTGTGCATATTCGAAGTGCAATATTAAAAATGTAAATTTGGAAAAAAGACATTTTTTTAAATTTCCAAAGGAGCATAGGTATGAATCAGGAGGACAGGTATGATATCATTTTAATCAATGTGTTTAACGCATACATTCTTAATTATAATATATTCTATTATATAATTTATTATATAATATATATTTTATATATTTAAAATATATATAATATACAGGGTGTCCCAAAACTCTTAATCAATCTTTCAAAAACAGATTCCTGGGATGATCTGAAGACGATTTTTCCTCAACGAAAATATCGAGGCATTAATAATTTTCGAATTATAAGTGATTGGAAATAAGGGGTTTTTCGTAAACTAAGCTTTGTAGAAATAAAATATTAACAAAACTACATTCTTTAATTAATTTTAAATAGAGTTTACTTTAGTTGAATTTTAATTTAAGGCTTAATTGCAAAGATATATGATGACAAATATTGGGAACATGCAAAAAATGATGGCCTTCATCGACATTTTCGCTGAGGAAAAATCGTCTCCAAATGATCCCAGGAATCTGTCTTTGAAAGATTTATTATGAGTTTTAGGACACCTTGTATATATAAGAAAATATATATAATATATATTTTCTTATATTGATAAATCTATAACATATTTACAGATGGTTGCAATGTGTGAAAGCATGTGGAAGATTGGATCTTGAGCTAAATGGTCCAAAATATCCAAATGAAAATTGTTATTTGTGCCACTTACACTTTGAAGAAAAGTGGTACAAAATTAACAACATCAGAGCTAGTCTTCACCCAGATGCCATACCAACTAAATTTTGTAGACCATCTCTTAACCAAAAGTGAGTTCAAAAAACTTTTTAAATATTAGATTACTTATTACCTGTGTAAATATTTAAAATGTTTGTTTTCCATTGCATAATAGAATATTTCATATGTAAAAAATAAAATAATTATTTTATAATGATGCAGTTCATATGTCAAATATAAAGGAAAATACTTCGACTGCAAAACTACTATAGGAATTCAAAAAATTGAAATAATAAAAAATAAGGCAGAGCAGCAAAAAAATGAAGAAATACAAGAACAAGAAGAATTACAGAGAATTGAGACAGATATTCAACAAGAAGAAAGAAATGAATAAGCTTTATATATTTATATAAGATTTTTTATGTATATTGAATCTTTTTCTATAATACTAATGTCATATTATTTTACAAAATATTTTTTACAAATAAATATATGTGCAGGCAATTCAATCTTTATCAGTACAAGGAAAATGAAAACAAATGATAAAAAATTATTAAAAGATTAGACTATTATAGACTATTATAGACTATTATAGACTATTATATACTACTTATAATAGTAAGATAATAGATTATTATAATAGCCTTTTATCTTGTTATTGTTTTTCATACTGATAGAGATTGAATTTTTTATGTGCACACATTTTTCTAAAATATTATGGTCAGTATTCAGAATGCGCTTACAAAAATGTTAGCATATTTTGTTTTTTATATTTAATATAGATTCTTTTATTGAATAATAATGTGATAACATTTAATTATGTAATTATAATTATAATAATTGATTTTTTCTATTTCTTTTTATTGTTCTTAATATCTAATATATTTTGGAATATTGTAGGAGCACATCAAGTAAATCGTCAATCGAGCTGATGGAAAATAGTCCTCGAAAAAGAAAATTGTGCATGAAGATAATGAAATTGAAAGCGCAAAACAAAACGCTGTGAGAAACAATTAGAAAAATGAAAAAAAACAGGCAAGAAATGCAGTAAAAAAAGAAGAGGATGAACATGAAACTTTACGGGAATTAGGCTGTAAGTTATTACCTACAAATTATGCGAAATTATTGTCTGCACAAATTGATAAGCAAATCAAAAGCAAACGTAGAATAAGATATGATCTCGAATTTAAAAAATTTGCGTTATCTATTTATTTTTCAAGTCCACGAAATTATAGACAGTTAAAGGAATCATTTGCCTTGCCTTCTATTCGTTCTTTATAATTATTTACAAATACGTGGAATATTGTGCCCGGTATAAATAACAAAGTTTTTGACGCTCTTGCGATAAAAATGAATTCATTACCATTAATAGAGCTATTGCATACTATGTTCAGATGAAATGAGTTTAAAATCTCATTTATTTTATAATGTATCACGGGATGAGATAATAGGATTTGAGGATATGGGAAATAATAAATCATTCATCCCTGCAAAAAATGTTTTAGTTTTAATGGCCCGTAGTATTGCAGGTGATTGGAAAATTCGCGTTTGCTATTGTCTTGTTGAAACTGCATGCTCAAGTAAAATTTTAAAAGATTTAATTTTTGATATTATAATTAAGTTAAGAAATTCTGGTGCTTGCATTTGTAACAGACATGGGATCGAATTTCATGCAACTATCTCGCGAATTAGGCATTTCTACAGAAAATATTTTCGGTTCAAGAAGAAAAAATTTATTAATTTTTTAATTTAATTATTAACTTTTTTGATACTCCACATGTAATAAAAGCATTGAGAAATATGCTATTACTACATAACTTTGTATTTAATAATAAAATAGCTTCATGGGCTGATATTGTGGAATTTTATAACAGAGACAGGAAACAATGGATAAAAACTGCTCCTAAATTATCTTATTGTCATATTCACCTAATAATTTTTTGAGAACGAAAGTTAAATATGCTGTCCAAATATTTAGTAATTGTATAGTTGCAGGTATGTGCACACAAATGTCTTCCGGTTTCCTTCCAAATAAAGCAATTGGAAGTATAGATTTAATTGATCATTTCGACAAATTATTTGATATGTTAAATTTTTCATCTTTAGTAACGCCTAAGGAGCATGCCAAAGTTTTTACTGGAAACAAAAAACAAATAGAATTTTTAGAAAAAATGTCACATTTTATAAAATCTATGAAAGTTGTTAAGGAAAACGGTTCTAATGTAAAAGTTAAATGCCTTGATTGCTGGCAGATCACAATTAAAAGTACGATAGAACTTTGGAAAATATTAAAAGATCTTAATTTTCCTTATCTCCGAACGCGTCGAGTAAATCAAGATTGCCTTGAAAATTTCTTTGGTTCTGTTCGACAACAAGGTGGAAATTCTTTAAATCCGACACCAATACAATTTTCACGCGCTTTTAAAAAACTTTTTAGTTTAAGGTATTTTAAATATTCAGATACACAAAACTGTGCAGAAGATAAAGATGAAATGTTTAATATATTACAAACATCATGTAATAATGAACCTATATCAGAGCTTGTTCCATCATCAACGAATAAAGTTATTTTAGATATTCCAGTACATGATTATCGTTCAATGGATCTGCCAGAAGAAAACGCATTTAAATATGTATGTGGATACTTAATTAAAAAATGTACAGAAATACATTCGTGTGATGTGTGTATCAAATATGTAAATGAAAATAAGACTGTTTTAGATGATTCTACATTATATTGTTCTTTTCGAGCTTATGATAATGAAGCAAGTAATTTTGGTAATTTAAATGTACCTAGTAATAATTTTTGTTCTTTTATACATCAGTTAGAAGAAATATTCGTCAAAAATTTTGAAAATAATTGTTTCCAGAAAGGTATCGGTGGTTATTCATTTAAACTTGCGCAAGATAACTTGCGCAGAGTAACTTTTGAATCACCGTGTCCAAATTTTCCTAAAATATTTCTTATACTAGGACTGTGAATTAATTTTGAGGGATTTACAATAGATGGCGTAACTTATGCTATATCGCATCGGAAACTTCTGTAACTATATTCATGTCAAAGCTCTGTCATGAGGCTTTACTTTTTATTATGTATCATTTTGCTGAAGTGTAAACAACATATTTTTTCTCAGCTCCGAAGATGTCGAATTACGAGCCAACACCATTTGCGGGAAGTTTTACTTTTCCTGTTTAATTCAAAGAAAAGTGCTGCTGAAAGTCATCGAGCTGTTGGAAACTTACGGTGAACATACTCCATCGATAAAAACGTGTGAGTATTGATTTCGACGTTTTAGAAGTGGTGATTTCGATACAGTTGACAAAGAACGCCCTGGTCAACCGAAAAAGTTCGAAGATGAGGAATTGGAAACATTACTCGACCAAGATTTATGTCAAACGCAAGATGAACTTGCTGAATCGTTAAATGTTGATCGCACAACAGTTTCCAAACGTTTAAATGCACTTGGTATGATTCAAAAGCAAGGAAACTGGGTGCGAATTGAAGGCGAGAGATGTTGAACAGCGATTTTTCACGTGCGAACAATTGCTTCAACGGCAAAAAAGAAAAGGTTTTTTGCATCGTATCATCACTGGCGATGAAAAGTGGATACGCTACGATAATCCTAAGCGTAGAAAATCGTGGGATTTGCCTGGGCATGCATCAACCTCGACAGCAAGGCCGAATATTCATGATTCGAAGCTCATGCTCTGTATTTTGCTCTATATTTGGTGGGACCAGCTTGGTGTTGTGTACTATGAGCTACTTCAACCGAATGAAACCATAACTGGTGAGCGCTACCGAACACAGTTGATGCGTTTGAGCCGTGCATTGGAGGAAAAACGGCCGCAATTCGAGCAAAGGCACGATAAGGTAATTTTTCAACATGACAACGCTCGACCACATGTTGCTCGTACAGTCAAAAAATACTTAGAAACGCTGAAATGGAATGTTTTACCCCACCCGCTATATTCACCAGATATTGCTCCATCGGATTACTACTTGTTCCGATCCATGGAACACGGTCTGGCTAAGCAACGCTTCCAATCTTACGAAGATACGAAAAATTGGATCGATTGGTGGATAGCATCAAAAGATGAGTTGTTCTTTCGCGGAATTCGTATGCTGCCAGAAAGATGGGAAAAAGTAGTGGCTAGCGATGGACAATACTTTGAAAAATAATAATGTACACAATTTTTTACAATAAAGCTTTGAACAAAAAAATCCCTTAAAATTAATTCACAGTCCTAGTAAAACTGTTTTTTTGCATGCGTATCTATTACACATTGTCGGATCATAATAAAGCGTGTAAAGGAATTTCAAAAAGAAATAGGAAACTTCTCAATATTATAATGACTTCTGATGTATTGCTGTAATTGCTTGAAGAAGAAATGAATTTTCTGATAGATCGTACGTTCTCAGATTTAACGTAGATATCACGTTACACAAGAAATCCACACTAAATTATTAACTGAAAGTTTTTCTTCTTTCATGAACTGCATTCTTTTATAAACTTTAACATAATCACATTTATTTACTCACTCGACGAGACGAGAAATTTAATAATGACTCTATTACTAATCACTGTTAATCACTGTCGAATAATAACTGTTGACGATTAAAAATCACTCGATAAAAGAAACATGCACGGACGCGTTATTACATGACATGACGACTGGACAATGCGACGATAATTACTCGGCGATTGCAAGCAGTTTTTTGTCATAGTAGGTTGCGGTAGGTTAAGGTATTACTGGCGCTATCGAACGCGATCATGTGTTCGATTGAAGAATGCGGTAAACATAAACATTTAACATATTAATATTATTACTACCGCAATCTACTATGACAAAAAACTGCTTGCAGTCGCCGAGTAATTATCGTCGCATTGTCGCGTCGTCACGTCGTGTAGTAACGTCAACGTAGTGTCCGTGCGTGTTTCTTTTATCGAGTGATTTTTAATCGCCAACAGTTATTATTCGACAGTGATTAATAGTGATTAGTGATAGAGTCATTAGTAAATTTCTCGTCTCGTCGAGTGAGTAAATAAATGTGATTATGTTAAAGTTTATAAAAGAATGCAGTTCATGAAAGAAGAAAAACTTTCAGTTAATAATTTAGTGTGGATTTCTTGTGCAATGTGATATCTACGTTAAATCTGAGAACGTACGATCTATCAGAAAATTCATTTCTTCTTCAAGCAATTACAGCAATACATCAGAAGTCATTGAACAAGGTAATAATAACTATTTTTTGACATTATGCGAAAACGGATCTCGGGAAGGACAGAGGGATAGTGTGTCAAAGAAAATTCGTGAAAAGAGGGGGGTTTTTAGTGGGTAGGGAATACCGAGTTGGTAATTCGACTTGGTACTCGAGTCCCACATAACTCACTGGGTCGATCGGTGGGTATGCATAAAATGCATTTTCCCCTCTCTCGTAAAAAAAAAAGTACAGGTGAGTGAGCGAATGAAAGAGAGAGAGAGACAGACAGACAAACAGACAGCAGACAGAGAGAGAATATATGTGTTCGCATGTGTCTGTATGTGTATAGCGACCAGCTGATCGAAGCAGGCGCCCCGCGTAAGCGCCCGCGTCTGACGGGCCTCGCGTCACCCTTGCCTGCCTCTTGTATCCGACCCGTCATGCGTTAACTACTTTCTTTAATAATTCGAAAACTAAGCTTCGGACGAAATTTTGCAAAAGGAAAAATCGTCTTAGAATTGACTTAACAATGTGTCATTTCACGGACACAGGGGTTATTTTGAATCACCCTGTAAATATATACAGGGTGAGGCATCTAAAACAGGTCACCTGAATAACTCCGTTGGTAAGCCGAATATAAAAAAATTGTTCAGACAAAAGTTGTATGGTTTCAAGGGGGACATATGATGTTATCATTAGTTTAATCTTGAAGAGCCACCCGAAGGTCACGTGAAGGTCAGCTCCAACTTTTTAAATGGGACACCTTATATGCTTTTGCATATTCTTGTAGCTCATCTCAAGAGCTTTCCAAAACACTACAATTATGTTAGTTTTCATTAAATACTTTCCAAGTTATGAGGCTTGAAATCATTTTTTAATTTTACATAAACCGTAAAATATCTTGTAAAATATTCATTTTTCGATTATTTTACCTTAATACTTTTGTACAAAATAATGAGAAGAATCAATTGGTGTAAAGAAAACACATAATTGCTTCGAACAAAAAAATGTAATTGTTAATTGCAAATTACATTTTTTTGTTCGAAGCAATTATGTGTTTTCTTTACACCAATTGATTCTTCTCATTATTTTGTACAAAAGTATTAAGGTAAAATAATCGAAAAATGAATATTTTACAAGATATTTTACGGTTTATGTAAAATTAAAAAATGATTTCAAGCCTCATAACTTGGAAAGTATTTAATGAAAACTAACATAATTGTAGTGTTTTGGAAAGCTCTTGAGATGAGCTACAAGAATATGCAAAAGCATATAAGGTGTCCCATTTAAAAAGTTGGAGCTGACCTTCACGTGACCTTCGGGTGGCTCTTCAAGATTAAACTAATGACACCATCATATGTCCCCCTTGAAATCATACAACTTTTGTCTGAACAATTTTTTTGTATTCGGCTTACCAACGGAGTTATTCAGGTGGCCTGTTTTAGATGCCTCACCCTATATACAGGGTGAATCATAATGGCTGTAACAACCTTTTACCATTAGAGATCAATTACCGACTGCAACTGTAATCAATTGAATGATTCATAGATGACAGCTGCTTGGATCGACCGTGTCTGCAGTAACGTACAAGCGAGTTAAATACTGTGAATCAAATAATATACATATTCTATGCATACTTTTCTAATATATTTAACTCTTTTATGTACATATTTTTCTTTCTACACGGTTTTTTTCTAATAACGCGATTTCTTATTTTTGTGAAACGTATCTGCCACATAAAAAGAGATATCTTTTGCATTCGTGTATTTTTTAATAAGATTTTTTTTTAATAATGGTTTTTTAATACATAGAATTTGACGGCGATTTTTTTCATTCTTACACAAATCATTTTAACGCGTAAAAAGAGTTGGATTGGTAAAGATACAAAAGTATTCTTTTCTTATAAAAAAAATGAGTAATTCTGCTTTCTACAAGAATTATTCTGCTTATTATTAATTTTCTAAGTTATAACTTTTACATTCTTAATATCTACAGCAGAATATTTCTTGTAGAAAGTAGAATTACGCATTTTTTAAATAAAAAAAGAATATTTTTGTATCTTTACCAATCCAACTCTTTTTACGCGTTAAAATGATTTGTGTAAGAATGGAAAAAATCGCCGTCAAATTCTATGTATTAAAATCCATTATTTAAAAAAAAATGCACGTATTAAAAAATGCACGAATGCAAAAGATATCTCTTTTTATGTAGCAGATACGTTTCACAATAATAAGAAATCGCGTTATTAGAAAAAAACCGTGTAGAAAGAAAAATATGTACATAAAAGAATTAAACATATTAGAAAAGTATGCATAGAATATGTACATTATTTGATTCACAATATTTAACTCGCTTGTATGTTACTGCAGACACGATCGATCCAAGCAGCTGTCATCTATGAATCATTCAATTGATTACAGTTGCAGTCGGTAATTGATCTCTAATAGTAAAAGATTGTTACAACCATTATGATTCACCCTGTATATATATAAATATGTATTGCGACGTTTCTTCAATTTAAATTTTATTAACTTCTACCACACTCCTCAAGGTTAGAGAGGAGAGTGCGATGGGAAGCGAAAACACCGTCAAAAACACAGCGAATATAATATACTCGCACTCGGCGGAACAGGGATGGAGAGTATTCGCGCGAGAGCCGCGGCGAAGCCAAGGCTGTCTCGATATCTCGAAGTTGGGCGCCAGATGCGATCTTTCACGCATCAATTTTCGCCAAAGAACGCAAAAAACGATAGCCTGTTTCGCCACGGGCCGACTAGCTCGCCTAACAGTAGAGCGACAGGGTCTGGGAAAAAGTCAATTGATTATACGAGACTTAGCTAATTCGATATTCGACGGACAAAATGGAATTTCACAATCACGACAGATTGACACTCAAATAAATTACACGGACTTAATAAAGAAATATAACAAATTTATTAATAAGAGAATAATATAAAAATAAAATTAAATAACAAATCAGAGTAAGAACAAATATTCACAATAAATTCAAAAATATGAGAAAACGAAATATATAATAGATCAAATCAATAATGGTACTAATAATAATAATTCAATCAAATCGAAGGTTCGCTCGAAAACGACAACCTAAGAGAACGCTAAGGCTTTGCTGTTATTTACCCGAGCCGGTTTTTATGGCCAGAGCTCGACAGACCGAAGAATATTTCACAGAATATATCGGAATTTTGACAGCCAAATCGATGTCTTATCGCCCCGGTCTTTTCCCCACAATTTCTCAGTTCGCTAATCTAATCGACAGCATAAGAGTTCGACAGCGTGATTAACAATTGGGCAAAATAATTATTGTTTGTGTGAAGACAGATCTCGTATGCGACAGGCGAGCGATATGTTTGATATTCGATAGCTGACGGCGGCCGGAGATTTTTCTCTCCCGGCCTTTCGCCTCTTTCCTCAGTGCAAGCAGCTCAGATTTCAATCACGGTCGTACTTTGGCGATTATCTCGCACCGCAACACATTCGACAAACGAGAATTATCACCTACTACGCTCTATTCACTGACATAATAAGCGCGACCAAGACGCAAATACTCTCACGCACACAATATTATATAATACAATAGACGCTCACACGCACACTTAACAATCGATTACATCCACGCAATTAGACACAAAAATCGCTCAGAGATAATTTGCGGGAGTGTTCCACGCGGCAACGATAGCGATGCGACAACACGGGCGGTGTACGCTTTTCGCGATCCTTCGCGCATGCGGTCGATATTCGGCGGTCGATAGCTGCGCGTAATGAACACCCCGAAACCCGGAGAGAGACGAACGATACCTTATCAATTAACGCCGACGTTACGACTGTCCGTCATTCCTCGGTCGCTTGTCTCCGATCACCCGAAAATCCACGAAAATCGACAGCTCGGCACAAGGCTCGAGCGGTCGCGAAACATGAAAATGGCAACGACGACAGAACGGCCGGCCGGCGAACCGAATCGCGTACGTGGCTCACAACAAAAGATGGACAACCTCATCGATAAGTGTCCTCCTGCAGGGATGGTCCTCGGCTTCGTCCTCTGCTCGGTCTCTACGGCGACAGACAAAACAGCGACAACGATAATTAGACGTCACGCTAACCAAAAGCGACTTAACGTTGCGAATGCCCGCACCAGAGTGATCTCTCGATCCAGGGTCGATAGCTGCGTCAATGACCGCGCAGAGGGATGCGCAGTTCCGCGACCAATCATGTCGCGGCACGCGCGAGATCCTGGCGCCTCGTGACACGCGAGGTGTTCTGACGTCCCGTGCGAAATGGTCCCAAATTCAAATTTGGTTGTCGCGGGCCCATTTTTAATGGCCCGGTGGAGGTTCTGCTGTCGCTTTCTCCTCTCGGAGGGTAGTTCAGGTCGGACCTTCGTTCTTTGTAGGAGGGGGGATGTTACCCCTTTCCGATGGCTTGACTTTTCGGGCGCTACTTTTTCCACCGCCGTCGAAGAGCGCCGTGTCGCAGATCGCTATCAGAGTCCCTCGATGTGCCCCTCGCTCTCCGGATCTCCTCCGGCGAGTTGCCCGACATTTAGTACAAAAAAAGTACAAATAAAATTAATAAATGCGTAAAATATAATAAAATCGCTCGTCTCTCCGGGGAGTTCGATATGGCTCTCGCTATCTGGCTTCTGGCGCGGCCGCTCGGCCCGCGCCCTGTCAAAATTACCGGGGCGGATGGACGCGCAACAGGACGGTAACGTCACAATATATATATATATATATATATATATATATATATATATATAAAATTATATAATAATAATAAATATATTACTTCATATATTTTAAGAAAATTTTTATTTTGAAATAATTCTTTTTCAACTTTCAGCTGTGGAATATTTATATTTATCTACATAATTATAAATACAGTATTTATCTTATAATTATTACAAACATACGTATGTGTATATTATGTATACATAAAACATATGTATATAAACATATATTCCTTTTACTCTATTTTATTATAAATATTAATAATATTGTATATAATTAATTATATATTTATTATATATATATTTTTATTTTTATATTTTTTTTGTGCTTTTTGAATATATTATAACAATTTATCTCTATATATTATTAAAATATATTATTTTGAGTTCTAACATAATTATATCGAAGCTGTTAATGCGTTTCTCTTTCTGAACCCATGTTGGCTGCGGTCGGGAAGACACTCTGGATGCTTTGGAACATTATTCTATCTTTGTTCTACATTCCGAGAATAAAGATAGAATGTTTTGGAGCATTCATAGTGCAGTCTTGACCGCAGCCTGTATCAATGAGTTTGAAAGAGAAGAAAAATGAGAGAGTAAGCGAGAAAAATTTAGATGGCGTTACAATCAACTCCTTTACTTCACGCATGCACACTCCGTTTTGGCCAACCTTGACATCAAAGATGCCGACAGGAAGTTGTGCTACTGTATATACTGTGCAGTTATTATAAATAAAAGAAATCTTTTTATTGATATTTGTGAGTTTAATAGATGCGTGTATATGTATATATATATATGCGCGTGTGTATGTACAGAAAAGCAGAAGGAGGTGGGGCTCGCTCGCGTGTTTCTTCTTTCTGCGTCAGTGTCAGGTTTATTTAAAATATATCGCGTTCTTCTGTATTATTAAATGTATTGTATAATATATATACAGGGTGTCTCATTTTAATGTCCCACCCCAAATAACTTTCTTATTTTTAATTTTAGAAAAAGATGTTTCAGACAAAAGTTGTATGATTTCGAAGGGGACATAAGATGGTACCATTGGTTTGACCTTAAAGAGTTATTTGAAGGTCACATTAAGGTCACCTTCAATTTCTTGTAGCTTGTCTCGAGAGTTTTCCAAAACACTATAATAAAATATTTTTTCGTTGAGTACTTTTCGAGTTATGAGGCTTGAAATCATTTCTTAATTTTACATAAACTATAATATATCTAGTAAAATATTCATTTTTCGATTATCTAGCCTTAATACTTTTATGTACAAAATAATGAGAGGAATCAATTGGTGTAAAGAAAACACATAGGTATATTTAAGAAAAATATATGCAAAAATTTGCAATTAACAATTACATATTTTTTCTTCGAAACAATTATGTGCTTTTTTAGATCGATCCGCGAGTCGCGATTCGCATGTCGCGGATTGGTCGCGAGAGGCGCGGAGGGGGCACATGGACCCCCCGCGAGGATCGTATAAATAAGATAAGGCGATCGATGCTGCAATCAATAACGCTTCGATCATTAGAAGCATCATGGCAAAACATGGCAAGATACACGAATGAAGAATATTACGATATGCTAATGGCACTCGACGAGTGCCATGAACATTAGAACGCTGCGGCAATAAGATACGCCAAATTATACCCAAATCGAGCGAGACACCCGTCGGCTGCTGTTATACTTGGAGCAACTCAAAGATTATATGAGACGGGCAATGTTTTCCCAAACAAACATGATGTTGGGAGAAATCGTAACGCAAGAAATTTGCGAAATACTGAAACGGTTATTCGCGCTATCCAGTAAGAACCCGAAACAAGTATTCGGATTATCGCTCGAGAGCACAATTTATCGTATTCAACGGTACAGAGAATATTACGAGAAGAAAAATTGCACGCATTTCACTATACTCGCGTACAACAATTACGACCAGAAGATTATCCTGTAAGAAGATTTTGCGAAAATTTTCTGAGAAAGATAGATAGAGATACCAGATTCCTTTCTCGTATAATATTTAGCGATGAATCACTATTTACGCGAGAAGGAATATTTAATTCGCATAACATGCATTTGTGGAGCGATGAAAATCCCAGAGTTTCACGAGTCAGGAATTTCCAGATTCGTTGGAAGCTCAACATCTGGACTGGAATTATAGGGACTGAAATACTAGGCCCAATCATTCTTCCAAACATTCTAACCAGCGCAGCATACATTGATTTATTAAAAAATGATCTATCAGATTTTTTGGAAGAAGTGCCGTTATTGGATAGAAACAAAATTATGTTCCAACAAGAACGGTGCTAGCTCTCACAATGCCAGAATTGTGACAAATTATTTAAATAACGAGTTTCCTGGATGCTGGATAGATATGGTCCGATACGTTGGCCTCCAAGATCCCCGGATCTCAATCCACTGGATTTTTTCCTTTGGGGATACTGCAAGGAAATAATTTATAAAACGCTCCCTGAAGACATGGAGGATTTAGAAACAAGATTGAGATATGCCATATGGTTTATTGAAGATGTGCTCTCAAATGTCCAAAGAAATTTAATGAAATGCATGAGAGCTTGCGTTCGGATGGATGGAGGCCATTTCAAACATTTATTGTAAAATGAATGTGAAAATAATCTGTTCTTTTTAAGGCGATCAAAATAACTCTTTTCAGAGCGACCAACATTCTTAAACGTGGAATCTTCTTTCGTTTGCAAAAAAGCGTAAGAAAAGCCAAGGGAAGGATCAAGACGCGCTGCAATTAATTAATATTTTTTTTTATATTTATTTTCCATGATAATAGTTAAATAAATATTTAATAATAACTATATTTATTTATAAATAAATTAAATATTATTAATGATATTAAATAAATAAATATTTAATATTAATAATAATAGTAACATATTTAATATTAATATGTAATATTAATAGTAAAATATTCAATATTTTAAAAACATTTATTTATTCTAATTAATTTAGAATATCATATGATGTATGTATATCATATGATAATAATAATATTATACGCGCGTTAAATGTTTAATATTGTATGTTGGCCGCGTTCTTCGGTCAAACACATGATTACGTTCAGCAGCGCTATTAGTATCTTAACCTGCCGTAACCTAACATAACTACAGCTGTTTGCTACCGCCGAATAAATATCGTCGCGTTGACGCGTTATTGCGTCGTCGCGTCGTGTAATAACGTGTGTGTCCACGTGTATTCCTTTCATCGAGGGATTTTAATTGCTAACGGTGATTATTCGGCAGTGATTGATAGTGATTAATGATAGAGATAGAGATAGTGATACGAGTTTAGTAAATTCTCGTTTTATCGAGTGAGTGAATAAATGTGGTTACGTTGAAGTTTACAAAAGAGTACAGTTTATAATAAGAAAAACTTTCGATTAATTATTTAGTGTGGATGTCTTTGTCTTTTGTAACGTGTGATATCTACATTAAATTTGAGTGCGATCTATTGGAATATTTATTTCTCAAGAAACTACAGCAACAATTAGCAGAAGTCATCGAACAAGGTAACAATAATTATTCTTTGGCGTTGTGTCAAAACAGATCTTGAGAAGTCAGATAGTGTCCCAGAGGAAATTCGTAAAAAGAAAAGGGTTTTTAGTGAGTAGGTAGTACCGAGTTGGTAATTAGACTTGGTACTCGAGTCCCACATAACTCACCGGACCGAGTGGTGAATATGCATAAAATGCATTTTCCCCTCTCGTAAAAAAAAAACAACGGGTAAGTGAGCGAATGAGAGAGAGAGAGAATGTATGTATTCGCATGTATGTTCGTGCACAGTATAGCGACCAACTATACTGTGCACGGACGATTGCCGAAGACGCCCCGCGTCTGACGGTCAGTTGCGCCGCCCTTGCATGCCTCTTGTATCCGACCCGTAATAAGTAAAATATTTCTCTTAATAATTCAAAAACATTGCTTTGCACGAAATTTTGCCAAAGGAAAAATCGTCTTAGAATTCGATCAAGATTATGTCTTTGCAAAAACATAAGGTTATTTAGAATCACCCTGTATATATCACATATTTATATTAATAATTATATATAATTCATACTTTTCCTCACTCTGTACATATGTGTATGTATGTATATATATATATATATATATATATATATATATATATATATATACAGGGTGTCCCATTTTAAATGTCCACCCCAAATATCTCTCTCATTTTTTATTTTAGAGAAAAACGGTTCAGACATGTTTTGTATGGTTTCGAGGGGGCCATAAGATGGTACCATTGATTTTACTTTGAAAAGTCATTTGAAGGTTATCTCAATTTTTTCAAATGGCACTCCTTATTTTTTATTATACATTCTTGTAGCTGACCTCGAGAGATTTCCAAAACACTATAATCAAATGTTTTTTCGTGAAGTACTTTTCGAGTTATAAAGCTCTAAATTTACAAAATTTTGATAAAAATATAAAATATTTCGTGAAACATTCACTTTCTGATAGTCTTATCTTACATGATCCAGCCAGTCAAGGCAAGATCCGAGCATGATCCAGCCAGTCAAGGCAAGAAGCGAGCATGATCCAGCCAGTCAAAGCAAGATCCGAACATGATCCAGCCAGTCAAGGTAAGATCTTCTTTTGTGTACAATTACTTTAAGTGTTCAAAAACTTGGCCATTTACTTGTATGCATAGCTCTAGTCTATGATGAAAGTCGTCCCTAACTTTTTCAAGAACACCTACATTAATATTTTTGCAAGCCTGTCTGATCCGGTTTTTCATATTTTCAACGGTTGTAGGCTTTTGCGAATAAACTATAGCTCTAATGTAGCCCCAGAAATAAAAATCTAGGGACGTCAAGTCGGGTGATCTTGGGAGCCATTCTTGAACTCGGCTGCCCAATCCACCTATTCGAGAATCTATTGTTTAAATATTGTGTAACGGCTCGAGATCTATGAGCCGGTGTTCCATCTTGTTGGAACCACATTCGTCTGAGTAAATCATTGTCGACATATCTCAAGAGATTGGGCAGGTCATTTTGAAGAAATCTTAGATAGATTGCGCATTGAGATTTTTTTCAAAAAAATATGGACCAACAATAACATCTCCCAGGATGCCTGCCCAAACGTTAATGGACCACTGCCGTTGGAACTCTTGGCTTTTTTGCCAATGTGGATTAGCATCTGAATAATAATAGCAGTTACGTCTATTAACGCCTCCTCTATTACAAAACGTGGCTTCATCAGAAAAAAGCGTATCAGCAATGAACTGGGGATTTTGTGGGATTTGATCTCGAGCCCAGTTACAAAAACATACACGGCGTTGGTAGTCCCTCTCTTCCAATTGCTGAGTTAGATGAATGTGATATGGGTGAAACTTGTTGAGCTTGAGCACACGATTGGCTGTTGATTTAGATATATTGTGTTGCCTCTCAATTTGTCTCGTAGAGATTTGAGGATTCAAAGCAACGGCACCTATAACAGTCAATGATGTGATTTCATCAGGGCCTGATTTTTGCCGGTTTCTTCTAAGAAAACCCTGTTCAGCTCTGTCGCAGAGTCTTTTTATTATTTTCCTATCAGGATGGCGTCTGTCTGGAAATCTTTCAGCATAAAGCCTTTCTGCTGCCGCGTAATTATTCCTGGCCTCACCCAAAATGCGAATCATGTCCACAATTTCATTTGATGGATAAGCAGCTATAATTATAAAGAAAAAAAGCGCCAAAATACCAAAAATTCCTGTCTTATCAAAAAAAAGTCAATGGATAATAATATGCGTCTGTCTGAGACTTCGCCAAAATACCGAAAGTTGCCCAAGTAAGAAATTTGAAACAAGCCTCTTGATATTTGTTTCATTAAAAGAATTGAAAATTGCACTTTCACAATTGTTACAGTTTTGATTATCAGGAAATACAGGATCTCGCTATGACTGGCTGGATTATGCTCGGATCTTGTCTTGACTGACTGGATCATGCTCGGATCTTGCCTTGACTGGCTGGATCATGCTCGGATCTTGCCTTACCTGGCTGGATCATGTAGGATAAGACTATCGGAAAGTGAATGTTTTACGAAATATTTTGTATTTTTATCAAAATTTTGTAAATTTGGAGCTTTATAACTCGAAAAGTATTTTACGAAAAAACATTTGATTATAGTGTTTTGGAAGGCTCTCGAGGTCAGCTATAAGAATATGTAATAAAAAATAAGGGATGCTATTTAAAAAAATTGAGGTAACCTTCACGTGACTTTCAAATGACTCTTCAAGGTCAAATCAATGGTACCATCTTATGGCCCCCTCGAAACCATACAAAACATGTCTGAACTATTTTTCTTTAAAATTAAAAATCAGAGAAATATTTGGAGTGAACACTTAAAATGGGACACCATGTATATACAGGGTGAGTCATTTTAATCAATACACTCGAATATCTCGAAAACAGCACTCTTCAGAAAGAAATGTTTCAAACAAAAATTGTAGGGTGTGAAGGGGGACATAAGATGGTAGCATTGGTTTGACCTTGGAAAGTCATTTGAAGGTCACATAAAAGTCACCTTCAATTTCTTAAATTGAACCCACTATTTTTCATTACATATTCTTGCAGCTTATCTCGAGAGCTTTCCAAAACACTACAGACAAATGTTTTTCATTAAGTACTTTTTGAGTTATAAGGCTTCAAAGTTTGCAGTACTTCGATATAAAATGCAAAATATCTCGTAAAATATTTAGTTTTCGGTAGTCTTACCCTAATACTTTTATGCACAGGATAATGAGACAAAACTATTGGTGCAAAGAAAACGTATGATTGTTTATAATAAAAAATGTGTAATTTGCAATGCACTTTTTGTTATAAACAATCATACGTTTTCTTTGCACCAATAGTTTTGTCTCATTATCCTGTGCATAAAAATATTAGGGTAAAACTACCGAAAACTAAATATTTTACGAGATATTTTGCATTTTATATCGAAGTACTGCAAACTTTGAAGCCTTATAACTCAAAAAGTACTTAATGAAAAAACATTTGTCTGTAGTGTTTTGGAAAGCTCTCGAGATAAGCTGCAAGAATATGTAATGAAAAATAGTGGTAGATTTTGTAGCATTGGTTTGACCTTGGAAAGTCATTTGAAGGTCACATAAAAGTCACCTTCAATTTTTTAAATTGAACCCACTATTTTTCATTACATATTCTTGTAGCTTATCTCGAGAGCTTTCCAAAACACTACAGACAAATGTTTTTTCATTAAGTACTTTTTGAGTTATAAGGCTTCAAAGTTTGCAGTACTTCGATATAAAATGCAAAATATCTCGTAAAATATTTAGTTTTCGGTAGTCTTACCCTAATACTTTTATGCACAGGATAATGAGACAAAACTATTGGTGCAAAGAAAACGTATGATTGTTTATAATAAAAAATGTGTAATTTGCAATGCACTTTTTGTTATAAACAATCATGCGTTTTCTTTGTATCAATAGTTTTGTCTCATTATCCTGTGCATAAAAGTATTAGGGTAAGACTACCGAAAACTAAATATTTTACGAGATATTTTGCATTTTATATCGAAGTACTGCAAACTTTGAAGCCTTATAACTCAAAAAGTACTTAATGAAAAAACATTTGTCTGTAGTGTTTTAGAAAGCTCTCGAGATAAACTACAAGAATATGTAATGAAAAATAGTGGGTTCAATAAGAAATTGAAGGTGACTTTTATGTGACCTTCAAATGACTTTCCAAGGTCAAACCAATGCTACGAAATCTACCACTATTTTTCATTACATATTCTTGCAGCTTATCTCGAGAGCTTTCCAAAACACTACAGACAAATGTTTTTTCATTAAGTACTTTTTGAGTTATAAGGCTTCAAAGTTTGCAGTACTTCGATATAAAATGCAAAATATCTCGTAAAATATTTAGTTTTCGGTAGTTTTACCCTAATATTTTTATGCACAGGATAATGAGACAAAACTATTGGTGCAAAGAAAACGTATGATTGTTTATAACAAAAAGTGCATTGCAAATTACACATTTTTTATTATAAACAATCATACGTTTTCTTTGCACCAATAGTTTTGTCTCATTATCCTGTGCATAAAAGTATTAGGGTAAGACTACCGAAAACTAAATATTTTACGAGATTTTTGCATTTTATATCGAAGTACTGCAAACTTTGAAGCCTTATAACTCAAAAAGTACTTAATGAAAAAACATTTGTCTGTAGTGTTTTGGAAAGCTCTCGAGATAAGCTACAAGAATATGTAATGAAAAATAGTGGGTTCAATTTAAAAAATTGAAGGTGACTTTTATGTGACCTTCAAATGACTTTCCAAGGTCAAACCAATGCCGTATTTGTATTTTATATGTGTATTGTATCATCCGAGATATTTCCACACTTATTTCCAACGGGAAAAATTGCTGTAATTGACACGAGATCACATACTATCATGGAAGCACACCCACTGGCCAATAAACTAGCAGGGGGCCCACATGGTTTCACAGTGTGTCTCTGCATTTAATTTTAACAAAGTTTTTCCGTTTTGTTTTTATTAATGCGCGCTTTTGACCATAATTTTTTAACTTGTAATTTTGTTTAGTTTTTATTTATTGACGATTATTTTATTGCGCCGTTATTAGACAACCATATTTAATGCGTTTTATTTGGTCATATTTTTAACTCTTTTTCCGTTTATTTCACTCGCTGTTCATGTATTATTATATTTTTGCGCTGAAGAGGATCGAAAAATCGATCGAAACGTTCGCCTTTAACGTACCTATATTTTGATCTTTTCTGTATTATTGTAATGTCACCGTCGACATAAACTTATTTTGATGTACATTATGACATAATTAAACTTTTATAATATATTTATTTTCTCGCTCTACAAGCCCTTTATAACTAATTGTAATTTTGTATAAGTAGAGCCTCGATTACTTTTATTTATATATATATATATATATATATATATATATATATTCATATGATATATATATATATATATATATATATATATATATATATATATACATACATACATACATACATACATACGTGCATACATACATATATATATATATATATATACATACATACAGGGTGTTCGGAAATTCAACCGACAAATTTTCAAAGATTGTCGGGGGCATCATAAGAATCATTTTTTGCAAATGAACCTGGAGTCGAAAACGTGTTATTGCATTGCTACGGCATATGGAGTCTTTGAAAGAGTAGGGACCTCGAAATATAGAACAAAAAATAGTAGTTTTATACAAAATTGTTTCAAACAAAAGTTGTAGGGTGTAAAAAGGTCTATTTACTGGCGCCATGTGTTTGACTTTGGATGGTGTCGCCAAGGTCACGACAAGGCCACCTTGAATTTTTGAAATGGAACCCTCCACTTTTTATTGCATCTTCTTGTAGCCCTTCTCGAGACCTTTTCAAAGCATTAATTTTACAAACTTTAACCTTTAGAGGGCCGGAAAACCACTATTGTGGCGCACCAGAATAACTTGTTCAATTCAGGCTCGCGATGCACTTATTTTTCTCGAGATGCACTTATTTTTTTTACTTGTGTTGATACAACATTTTTCACTCAAAAAAAAAAAAAAGAAAAAAAAATAATAATAATGAAAAAAATAAAAAAAAACAAAAAAATTAAAATAAAAAAAAGAAACATAATTCTGCCACAGCCGGTCCCAAGCCCGTGTTCAAAAGAAGAGGGTGTTTCGAAATCATACGTGATGAAAGAGGTAGTTTTTGTAATTTTATAGGGGTTGTTTTCAGGTTTATTGTATTTTTGACATCAGATTTGGATTCTACGTCGAAAAATACATCGGAAACGCATATTTATACTTCCAAATTGATGTGAAAGACATCCCTCCTCCGTTGGAAAAGAAAAACGGAGGTTGTAAACGAAGTTTTTGTATCTTGTAAATGTACATATACTTATTTTTACTTTAAATACAATATTTTTCCCGTTTACAATATTTATTATAATCGTTTCTTAAATTAAAATTTATTTATTCTAAAATCGTGTGCTCTTAGTTCTTTTTAATATTGGTCTAGACATTCCATACGATTTGTCAATTTCATCTACTAATGTAACAACTGGTCGTTTAGATTTCTTTTTCCTATGTTGGATAACTATCCATGCTATTAATGCTATAATGATTAAAATAGTTATTCCGTTAGAAGCCGTTGTATAAATGAATTGCTTTTGTTTAAAAGAGTTATTATCGTTATTATTCAAGTTATTATTAATTTCTTCTAATTTATTACTTAATCCTTTTAATTCTAATGGATTATTTATTATTTCTTTAAATTCGTATCCGTGATTTTGTTTATCATTAATTTCTGTGACTGGTTTACTTTATATTATGTTATGTCGTGAGCTTCACTTTCTTGCTATCCGTTCGAGAGTAAGCTCGGTATTCTATCGTTCTAAATTATGTCCGATAGTGACTATCCTTCATCGGAGTTTGTGTGTGACGATGATGCCGATTGTGAAGCTATCGTGCCTGTACGGGATGCTTCCATTGGCCCGCCTTTGCCGCGCGATCATTTTGAGCGGGCTTGTTCGCGTGTATATGCGAACAGCCCGTCATCATTATATATAGTGGTGAATTTTAACACCGGCGTGCGCACGATATAGCACGAGGTCATGCCCTATCCCAGGAGCATTGCCCTCTATATGGGATATTTTAGACATTTTGCGAGTGCAAGAGGCCCAAGAATTCGCAGAGTTGGAGTGGGCCCATCGTCGCGTGGAGCGGCTCTTACGCCTGGGCCGGAGTGGCCGGAACGCGGTGCCCAGGGGGAGAGCCCGCGCCTTTTGGCGTCTTCCTCCGGAGCAATTGCCTCCTATGGGCCGTGGCCGTGGTCGCCAGCATGGGTAAGTGGATTTTTTATTATTAGTGTGTATTTATTTTTAGTGTTCTATAAATAGTTTTAATTTGTTTGTGTGCACGCGTAGCGTTTTCCTTCCCTTTTTTATTGTATAATTTACGTCGGAATTCTTTTCTAAAATCGTATATGGTCCTGTCCATAATGACTCTAGCTTTTTTGATCTTCCGCGTCGTAGTGTTTCGTCGTACACTAATACTTTATCTCCTATTTTAAATTGTGTTTCTTTTATCATATTGTTTCTTGGCTTTAAACTTTTCTTCTTTTATGTGTTCTTTTGCGAGTTGATTTGTTGCGCGTAATCTTTCTTTTAACTCCTGCGCGTAATCATTGTAATTATACGTTGGTTTAGGCGGTTTTGTTAACGCTGTCGGAATTTCGACTTGATGTCCGTACACCAATTCGAAGGGTGTATATCCTGTAGCGGTGTGCAGCGTCGTATTATATGTGAACATCGCGAACGATATTTATTCGTCCCAGTCTGTTTGGTCCTCATTTATATAGTGTCTTAAATATTCTGCTAACGTTCGATGCGATCGTTTTAACGCGCCGTTGCTTTCTGGATGATACGCGGTTGTTTGTATTTTATTTATTTTTAATAGTTTGCACGTATTTTTAAATATCTCGCTCATAAAATTAGTTCCTTGGTTTGTCAAATTTTTTTCCGGTATTCCGTGTTTAAGTATTATCTTTCTAACGAATTCCTTACTGATAGTGTTTGCTTCTTGATTCGGAATCGGAATAGCTTTACTAAACTTAGTTAAATTGTCTTAGAAGGTTAATAAATATTTATTTCTGTTATTAGTAATAGTTAGCGGTCCGACTATATCTAACGCGCATTTTTCAAATGGTTTACTTGGCGTGTAGGTAATTATTAAAGGAACTTTGTTTTTTCTTGATAATTTATTTTTTTGGCATAATTCACATTTCGCGATGTTATGTTCTACGTCTTTGATTAGTCCTCTCCAATTGTTTTGTAAGCGGATTCTTTTGATTGTTCGTTCAATTTCCTGATGCCCTCCTATAGGTGCATCATGATATTCTGATAATATTTGTTTTTTCTCTTCCTCTGTATATGTTTTTATATTTATAGTATATTTATAGTATATTTATATTTATTTGTTTTTTCTCTTCCTCTGTATATGTTTTTATATTTATAGTATCTTCTTCTTCTTCTCCTTTTTCTATCTTCAGAATTTTTTCATCTTTTTCTGTTGATGTATCGGATATCGCGTTGCGACTTAGCGCGTCGGCGTTCGCGTTTGCTCGTCTGGCCTTATGAATTATTTCATATTCGTATTCTTCTAATTTTAACCTCCATCGGATCAATCTCGATCCGGGATCATTAACATTAAATAACCATATTAGTGGTTTATGATCAGTGACAATCTTGAATTTGGTTCCATATACTTATGGTCTAAAGTGTTTTACGGCCCATACGATGGCTAATAATTCTTTTTCAGTTGTATTATAGTTTTGCTCCGCCTTTGTCAATATTCTGCTGGCGTAAGCAATCGGTCGGTCGTTGCCTACCTCTCCTTGTGATAGCACCGCTCCGATCGCATAGTCGGAGACATCGATGGTCACAATAAATTCTTCCGTAAAATCAGGATATTTTAGCACTGATGCAGTTATTAGTTTTTCTTTTAATGTTTCAAATGCTGCTTGTTGTTCCATTGTTCATATAAATTTTTCCGATTTTTTGGTTAATTTTGTTAGCGGTTTTGCGATCTTTGAAAAATTTTCGATGAATTTTCTGTAATCCGGCTAATCCTATGAAGGATTGGATATCCTTCACTTTTTTCGGCGTCGGAAATTCCTTTATTGCCGTTAATTTTGATAGGTCTGGAGATATTCCGTTTTCGGAAATAATATGACCCAGATATATTATCTCCTTGCGTAAAAATTCACATTTATCTGGCTGCAATTTTAAATGTAAAAACCATTAAATATAATTATGACTACATCTATACCACGACGCAACAACTACGGAATTACATCCCTGAAGACATTTGTTTGTCATTTTTCAATAGACAAAGTGGCCCACTATGGACGTAACGCACGTTTTATCACAATACACGCAAGAGGTTTGATCGAAAGTTCAAACTAATTTTAGACAAACAATATAAAAGACCTGACATTAGACCGATACACTTTTTTAGACCATTAAATGTATCAAAAACGTTTAACACCGAAACTGTACTTACTAATCAACACTCGCCTAATCATGGTGATGACGGATTTAATAATGATATCGAACCGTCCTGGTTTTCTGGATTTAAATATGATATATCAAACACCAATGATAAATGGTTTATTAACTTGTCATCAACTCACGTCCCAGACAATATAAAATGTTTTCTACAGTTATATGAAAATTTTAGTTTACCAGGAACTAATAGGACGAAATTAACAACTGACAAGGGGAGGTCGCGGTTGATTCATCACCGATTTTGATCTCCTTTGGTGTAGTGAATCTACGTCGAAAAAAGTTGATCCGTGTTCGAGCTTTTCGTCCAAAGCGCCTTGTAAAAAAAATTTTTTTTTCTCGAAGTGTAGAGAAATTGCCAGGTTCATTATCAGGCCTAAAGAAAGACACTTTTTCGATCGGTGCCGCTAGTCCAGCGACAGAGTGCAAGACTAGTAATCCCGGGATCCGAGGTTCGAGACTTTGGTCTGTCATAATTTTTTTTATTTTATTTATATATGTGTATATAACACATATGTATTATTTATTATGTTAAATAAATATTCGGCGTACTAATAATGTTAGAATATACACTTTTCATGTTTCACATCTTTACAAAATCGGTTTTTCTATCTGCTGTGAACCGATGGATGCTACCGCCATTAAAATATCGTTACAGAAAACGTTACGCGGGGGAGGGGGGAAGGGTCGTGTAATCCTGTCAAAGATTCTAGAAGGTCGATTAGAAAATATCTTACTTATATATTTATAATATATTTATTGCATATTTATGCAGAAAATAATGAGTAATAAATTAAATAGATAGATAAAGAAATAATTACATAATAGATACATAAAAAATTAAATAGATACATAAAAAAATAATTAGTTAAAAAAATTTTTTTAAAATAAATACATTTTTTATATACAATACAAGCATCCAGCGGTTCACAGTAGATAGAAAAACCGATTTTGTAAAGATGTGAAACATGAAAAGTGTGTATTCTAACATTATTAGTATGCCGAATATTTATTTAACATAATAAATAATACATGTGTGTTATATACACATATATAAATAAAATAATTAAAAAGAAATTATGACAGTCCAAAGTCTCGAACCTGGGATCCCGAGATTACTAGTCTTACGCTCTGCCGCTGGACTAGTGGCACCGATCGAAAAAGTGTCTTTCTTTAGGCCTGATAACAAACCTGGCAATTTCTCTACACTTCGAGAAAAAAAAATTTTTTTTACTAGGTGCATTGGACGAAAAGCTCGAACATGGATCAACTTTTTTTCGACGTAGATTCATCACACCAAAGGAGATTAAAATCGGTGATGAGTCAACCGCGACCTCCCCTTGTGAGTTTATAATCAATTACGAAAATAATCTTCGAAAACTTCCATCTTTTAAACGGACGACTGTTCGAAACAGATCTATGAATCTGATCAATGCCTTAACCTCCTACCAATGTCCTCTTACAAAAACTCACAAATACTTGCTCCAACTTAACGATATCACGAAAAATTTTCTCAATGAAAACCAGAATCTAATTATCACACGAGCTGACAAACGCAACATCACGATCGCTCTTGATAAAGACGAATATATTCGAAAAACAGAAGAGTTACTCAAAGATAGGGAGACTTATGCTGTTGTAAATAAAAATCCCATCAATAAATTAATATCTAATTTACGAGAATTACTAACTAGATGGAAAAATAATGAGTATATTACATTAGCATCATACCGCTCTTTATCATTCAGTGAAGGTACTCTTCCGCGCTTATAGTTTACCGAAAGTGCACAAGCCAGGTTGCCCGTTCAGACTGATCGTTTCGTGCGTTTACTCCTCTTTACCAGTTAGCAGTGTTTTTACACAAAATTATGGTCAAAAGTTTTCCCATAACTAACAGCTATATTGAAAATATTTTCGAATTAATTAACAAACTAAGGAACGTGAATTTAGAAGAAAATTACAAACTTATTTCTCTTGACGTGGTTTCACTATTCATTAACATTCCTTTAGATCTCGCCATGGAATGTGTTTCAAATAGGTAGGACTATATTAAAGAATACACAGTCCTCCCTAAATTAGAATTTTTACTGGGAGTGAGATTTGTATTAAATTCCACCTACTTTACCTTTAATAGCATATATTATCGGCAATTATTTGGCACTCCGATAGATTCTCCTTTGTCTCCAATTGTAGCTAACATTGTGATGCAGGATTTAGAGAGTAAAGCTTTGAACAATTAAGTTTACACCACCATTCTACTATAGATATGTTGACGACATTATTTCGGCTTGCCCATTCGATCTTGTTGACCACGTACTAACGATATTCAATTCATTTAACCCTAGACTACAGTTCACTATTGAAATTGAAAATAATAAGACTCTAAGTTTTTTGGAAATCACTATTATATCCGAAAATAATCGGTTACATTTTAATTGGTATCATAAATCAACGTACTCTAGTAGATACCTAAATTTCCACTCACAACACCCTGAGTGCCAAAAGCGAGGCACAATTTTCAGTCTGGTTGACAGAGCCTACAGATTGTCGGATCCTAAGTTCCTTCGTAATAACATATTAGATATTATCCAGATTTTGCTTGGTAATGGCTATCCTCTAAAATTTATATTTGACAACATTAATCAGAGACTTCGTCAGCTGTTACATGAGGATACCGCTAATAAACATGAAATTGAAAAGGATAATGTTTCATTTTTTACAGTTCCATTCATCCCATCCTTGACTAAGAATATGAGAAACATTATTAAAGACACAGATACGATCTTATCATATTTTAGCCTTAACAAACTGAATACAATAATTAAGGCCCATAAAGACGTCATCCCTAAAGGCTCTCACACTAATGTCGTGTACAAGATCGAATGCGAGAATTGTGACGCAACATATGTAGGACAAACAGGCAGAAAATTAAGTACTCGGATAAACGAACACAAAAAGAATATTAATAAAAATACTACGAATAAATCTGTCATCACAGAGCATAGATTAAATTTTAATTACGAGTTTAAATGGGATGAGGTAAAGATTTTAAACAGTGAAACTTTTTACTATAAAAGACTAATTTCCGAAATGATTTGTATTAAACGACAACGTAACGGCTTAAATTCACAAACAGACACAGAATGCTTTCCTGACATATACAATGGTTTAATAAATAAACTTCCTGACACCTGAGGTCATACACAGAAAAATTAATACTGTACAATAAACATTATTCTGTCATTTATATTCGTACCTTCGATGAAGGAAGTAACATACAGTGTTATAAAGTTTTCCAGTAACAGATAAATTTATATAATCCGGACTTATCATGTATCTGTAAGTTACTCTTTTTCCCACTATTTTAATAACTTCTTTTTTTTTCAATTATTTTAATTTTTTAAAAAAGAATTTTTCTATTCTGATCATTAAAGTTAAAGTCTCCTTTTAAATGTAATTATTGCGAATTGATGTTGATAAGTGCTTTACTTATTGTTTTATAGTCTGACTACCGATCTGCGACTTGACAAACGTCCATTAGAACCGCACAAAATTTAGGCCTATCAACCTAAAGTAAGGTCCGTTTTCATTTATGGACACAACCGTAAGATAATCTTCCTACCGTGTTTAAAATCCATTAATATGTTTACTGCGTACAGCATCCGCTTACTTTCCGATAATTAACATGCGCTGAAGATGACTTGAATATAAGTCGAAACGTCCGCTCTTAAATTGTCTTAATGTCTATGTATTATTAAAACGGATTTTTTAACCTTTTATTGTTTACTTTTATTTAATTTGTATAATTCCGGACTAATAATGATCTCCAGCTCTCTATACCTGTTTGAATGTTTTTAATTTTAAATGTGTTTTTCGCAATCTTTGCATTACTTCTTTTAATCGCTTGTTGTGCTCTTTTAAACTTGATCCGTATATCACGATGTCATCAAAGTAGACCAAGCATCTGAGTCCTTGTATTCCGAACTTAACACTGAATTCATCGGCCTTTGAAAAATCGCTGGTGCATTCTTTAATCCAAACGGCATTCGATTAAATTCGTAATGTCCGTAGGGAGTTGAGAAAGCTGTTTTATTTTTATCCCCTTCAGCCATTGGGATCTGGTGATATCCTGACGCTAGATCTAATGTACTGAAATATTTTTCATTTTCCAGTTGGTTTAGAATATCAGTAATATTAGGCAATGAAAATGAGTCGCCTATAGTTAATTTATTTAATTTCCGAAATCTATGACTACTCGGAGTTTTGATTTTTCTGATGCATCTGCTTTCTTTGGCACTACTAATAATGGTGCGTTCCACTGACTCGTGCTCGTCCTGATAATTTCGTCTTGCGGCATTTCTTGTACTTGCCGATTTACTTCCGCCTTATGCTTCTCAGGTAATGGTTTCACATTCACCGGCGCGGTGTCGGCACGCGTGCTTATCTCATGCTCGACCGTCGCGATGCATGTCAGTGGTTCTCCTTCCTGGAATATATCACTGTATTCTTTGCAGATTTTTAAGAGTGTTCGTTCTTCTTCTTTATTTAAGTGTTGAGTTCGCAGTAGTTGTCAAATTTGTTATTTACGAGGGATGGTATTTTTAGTCTTCCTTCTTGTTTCTATTTTGTTTATTTCCTTTGTATTTCCCTCCATGTCTTCTAGTGTGACTATTGGAATGGGCATTTCAATCTGTTGTGTTTATCATGCTCACAGGACATGAAAAATTTTTTGTGTCCAGATAGTTTCCGATATAGACTCCTGGTGTTGCTTCTTCGGCTCGGACTATCCCTATCCGATTGTGATTCACTGCGACTTGTACTATTGTTTCACTGCGTGGTTTCAAAATTTGCTACATGAATGTAATTTCAATGTGCTATCTTTTATTGTTATTTGTTTTTTCTGGTAGTTGCATGTTGCCGTTTGCTTTGTGAGGAAATCTAATCCTAAGATTCCTTCGTGCTCTATCGCCACATCGTCTCTTATTATGTAAAAAGCGTGTTTAATTTTATGGTTATAATCTTAAAAAGCGTGTTTAATTTTATGGTTATTAATCTTAATTATAGCGTACATTTTTCCTAATGTATATATTTTATGTCCACTTATTCCAGTAAGTGCAATTTTTTCTTCGTAAATCATTGCGTTATCTTTTAGATTTTTTAATTTGATTAGAGAAATGGTTGATCCGGAATCATACAGTATGTTGATTTTTTCGTCTTTCACTTCGCGGATTGGTAGTGTTATTTGCAGTAATTCGTCCTTCTGTGGTGCATGCATATTTTTAACATGCGTTACGCGATACTCTAAGGCAGGTCGCGGTTGTTTCTTTCTTGCTTCCTCCTGCTCTTCTTCTTCGCTATTGCTTGAGGAGTCAGTGCTCTTTTTCCTCTGTCTATGCGGAGTCTTTTGCTCACGCACGCTTTCTTTATGTTTTATTTTATTAACTGGCTTGGAATTACGGTTATCAGTGCTGTTTATTTTAGGATGTCCGTTCAAACTCCAGCATTCCTCACAAGTGTGTCCTGTCTTTTTACAATATTTGCAAAATTTATTCAGAGTATTTATTCGCGTGGATTTTTCCGGTTTTGGTAATGTATATTTATTACTACTAAATGGCAATCGCGTCCGTAGTGTCCAGATTTTCCGCATTTATAACATTGTATGTTGGTATCTCGAGTTGGTCGTGTGTGTTTAGCGTCGAATTTATTTTTATTAGAGAAGCCGGATGCTCGTGTTACAGACGGGCCGATAAGCTTCTCCTCCGCGCTCGCGCCATTTATCGCTTTTTGGAGCGAAGTATATCGTTGTAATCGCACAAGAATTTTTAGTTCGTCGCGTAATCCAATTTGAAAATTTATTAGCGCTTGTTTTTTAATGGTTTCTTGTATCGCTTGTTTAAATGAAGGATATCGTTCTTCCCCTTCCACTATGGATTCATAGTTTCATGGCTAGTGTATCGACACGTTGGCCGAATGCATGGGCGGTTTCGCTCGACTTTTGTTTTAAAGAATTGAATTCTATTTGTAAGTGTGTTGTGCTTTGTTTTGCTTGATAGCAAGTTTCGAGTTGTGTTTTTAATTCTTCAAATGTTTGGATGTCTCGCTTTTCGAAATCTTGTATGGCTTTACCTTTTAATTTAGTGTATAAGATTGCTTGAATTAACGATTCTTCGTCCGCGGGATTAATATTTTGTACCGCGTACAGACGTTTAAGAATTCTTGTAATTTATGTCGCGTCGTTCCATCAAACTCGGGAATCATTGTTCGCGCTTCTTTTAATGGTACATAGTGCAGGGCTACGCTGCGTCGGTTCGAATATCGCGTTGAGTGCGTCCGTACGTTACGTCGAGTGGGACAGTGTTTGCATTTATTCGCGTTCCGTTTAAATTTGTTTGTGCGGTTTGTATATTTCGCATTTGTTCGCGCATGTACTGCATTTCGGTTTGTATTTCGCGGAAACTGTGTACGAATTCGGCGAGTAATACGTTACTCGTTCCTTCGGCCGGCTGACCTGCGTCTTCATAAGCTGCGGCTACGTTTAGTTCGGTTTGCTGCGCTCGCATGCGCTCGATTTCTCTATCGACAGCTTCGTTATCCATATTTGCACGTGGCTCAAATAAACTAATATCAACTGATATCAGCGAATAATTTCTTCGTACTGTAACGCGACTTGGTCCGTCTTGTACTGAATTATCGTTATTACTCGGTTCGTGTCCTTCGGATGAATCAGAACTCGAATAATGTTCTTCTAAACTTTTTCGCACGCTTCTACGAATATCGCGAGCAGCCTCTTCTGCTACTCGTATCGGAGTTACAGTTCCGAATCTATTTGCCAATCGCGCTGGCACGCTCAGAAATCGCGGACTCTTAAATTTTACTTGTTTTGACGGTGCTGACATTTAAATAAAGTTCAACTTACAGTAGTAGTACGGTGATTCGCATGGTCGTAACTTATCGGGTCGCTTATCGGATCGCTCGACTGTTGACGCTGCTGGTGGGTCGTTGTCCCGCGTTGATGCGTTGTCCGTTGGCGATGCGTTGTCCGTCTGCGTTGCGTTGCCTTGGCGAAGATCGTGGATCGACGTTGGTCCTTGAGCGCTAGTGTTTCTTTTCGGCTTTCAGCTGCTTGACCGATTTCTTTATCACTGTCGTCCGTATGTGTTGCGTGCTGGTTGAGTCTATCTGCTTTAATATAGCAGTTGCTCTCTCCAGTTTATTAATTTTGTATTTTCTTTTTGTTGCAGGCGTTAAGGAGTTTTATTGGTCCTTGGTATCTCAGCTATCCTACCGCTACCACCAGAAATGTTATGCCGGACGCGGCACGGGGTGTGGGGTAGCCGGGTGTCGCAACCAAAACATTTAGCCGTACAACGTTTTTATTATAAAATCCTTTTTTACAAATAGATTATCTTATCTTATTTTTAGTTTGTTTCTTTCAAGCTCCTTTTTCCTTGATGTCGTCCTTTCCTGAATCGCTTAGATTTAGAGCGTTAAACGGTTTCGTCGGGTGATTCGTCACACTATATAACGGTTAGCCCTCGGTTTCGCACTGTTAATGATTGATTTATTATTAACGACTGTCCGCCGCGGATTCGCGGTGGACGGCTTTTATTCGCTCGATTTTGGGGGGGGGATCACCTAGCGACATGATGGTCATGGAGGTTTTTCGTGGCGTCCAAAGTCTAAGTGCAAGCGAAGGAGGTTTAAAGTTGAATCCCTTCGTTAGCGTTTTCGCGTTTCCGGCGAACGTTCTTACGCGTGGTTCGCTGAGGTAGCGGTTTTGTGCGGTTCGCGAATATTCCATTAATATTATCAAAATAATAAGTTATAGTCTTTCGGACTATAACAAGATTTATTATGAGTACAATCCGCTTATTTATACAGCAGCGTTCGAAAATACAACAGCACGTGTTAACAAACGCAAAAAGGGAGGCAACGGGAAAAAAATTCACGCAACGAACAAAAAAGCGCTAGCTATAATACGCGAATAACTAGAGTAACAAAAGAGTAGTGCGCATACGCAATGGTGTAGTCAATGAAAATGAACATAAAATCAACAGAAATAAGACGTCTACCATAAATATAAATCAAACTAAAAGATCTAATACAATTTTCTCTTACAACACTCTCCCTAAAACTGTATTTGTATTACGCAGTTTACAATTAATTTAGTCCAATCTTTTTACTGAGTTCTCTTAAACATAACGGTCCTAAGGGTTTTGTGAACATATCTGCTACTTGATTATTTGTGTCAATATATTCTAAAATAATCTTCTTTCCTAATACCAATTCTCGAATATAGTGGTCTCACTGTGATATGTTTAGTGCGTTTATGTTGTTCAGGATTATTAGCTAGACGAATCGCAGCTTGATTATCCATAAGAAGACGGGGTTGAATTCCAGGTTTGAATTCATTAATGATATTACATAACTATACTAATTCTTTGGCAGCAGTGGATGCCGCCACATACTCTGCTTCGGTTGTCGATAAAGCTACACAGCTCTGAAGCTGTCTACTCCAAGTAATAGCACCATTTCCTAAGGTTGACACATAACCGGTAGTGGAGCGTCTTGTTAACAAGTCCCCAGCATAATCTGCATGCCTAAATATAGTTAAATAATTATCAGAAGATTTACTATAAATAATTCCTAATCCGATTGTTCCGTTTAAATCTAAGGATACGTTTAACAAATTTCCATAATCTAATTGTTGGTTTAGACATTTGTTGTGCTGTTTTTCCAACTGCATAGGCCAAGTCAGGTCTTGTCGTAACCACAAGATACATAAGACGCCCAATTACAGAAGCAATTGGATGTTCAGTGTCAACATCCTTCTCATCATATAATATATTCAATGATGCCTGATCTGCAGGCACTTTCGAGAATCGACAATCATCCATTTTAATCATCTCCAACGTCTTTAGTAAATAGGCTGCTTGATGAATTTTGATATCTCCATTGTCCAAGCGTTCCACCTGAAAGCCTAAAAACTGATTAACTTCATTACAAATAGTAATTTCAAATTCATTTTGCAATTGACATAATAACTCAGCGATATCTTCTTTTCGGTGTGCAAGTATTAGTCCGTCATTAACATAAATGGCAATAATTATCAATCTTCCATCATCTCGTTTAATAAACACACATGGATCAAAAAGACTATTATTAAAACCAATAGAATTTAGAAATAAACTCAATTTTCGATTCCAGCACCTAGGTGCTTGTTTGAGTCCATATAAGCTATGAATCAATTTACAAATACGTCCTGACCCATCATCATAACCTTCAGATTGTACCATGAAGATCGATTACTCCAATTCTCCGTTTAAAAAAATAGTCTTGCAGTCAAATTGACTCATTTCCAAATTATCTGCAGCAGCCATCCAAAATAATAATCGTATCGTATCGGATCGAACTACAGGACTAAATGTTTCAGTATAGTTTATACCATAAATCTGTTTGTATCCTTTTATAACCAGACGAGCTTTATAACAATCAACTTCTCCATTGGCTTTGGTCTTAATACAGTAAACTCATTTTGTTGATAAGGGTTTTATATGTTGATTAGGTTCCACTAACTTCCAAGTACAATTTTTTCTATGAGAATCCATTTCTTCATCCATTGCTTTGATCCAGTTCTCTCTTTCCGGTACCTGTAATGCTTCAATATAAGTGTTCGGTTCAGCAGGAGATTTTTTACACAAATAAGCAAATCTCTGTGGTGCTTGAAGTGTTGCTCGGTTTCTTAATTGATACGTTGATTTCGATTGCTCTTTTTGGTTTTCTTCTTGAGTGCATTCCTCTTGAGGTTCTTTTTCTTGCAACATTTCTCCTTCTTCCTCTCCTTCTTCCTCTGGCTCAAATCTACCAATGTTTCCGGAACAGCGACTTCCCGAAATTCAACTTCTCGACTTATTTCAATTCGTGTCTCATCTGGTATTCAAACACGATAGTTTCCAGTAATGTCTTCATATCCTACGAAGATTCCTCGCTTACTTTCCCAAACTTTTTATCATCTCTCTTTTATTTCGGTACTCGAACAAAGCATTCACTTCCAAAAATCTTCAAGTGATGTAAGGAATATTCACGATTAAACCAAGCTTCATAAGGCGTTTTTCCTCTCTCTCGTGATTTCTCTGAATGGTTCAAAATATATGCAGCACAGTTTAATGTTTCTGCCCAAAAGCGTTTAGATATTCCATGCATCAATAACATTGTCCATGCCATTTCAATCAGTGTTCGGTTTTCCCTCTCTACTTGGCCATTTTGCTGAGGTGTATAAATAGCCGATCTTCTTGATGTTCTTCTTTGCAATTTCCACAAAAGCTTGATTAGTGTACTCCGTTCCGTTGTTCGACATTATTGTCTTTATCACGTTTCCAGTCTGAGTGTGAACCAATTTAACATATTGTTCAAAACATGCTGCAACATCATTCTTATGACGAATAAAATAAACTTTCCGATATTATGTGAAATCATCCTTAAACGTCACAAAAAATCTGTATCCGCTCCATGACGGTTTTTCCATGGGTTCACAGACATCCGTTACAACCAGCTCCCCTCGTTTAATTGCTTTTGGCATTTCTCGAAAATTAGTACGTTGACATTTTTCAAAGGAACATCCAATGCAGTATTCCGTTCTATCCAACGATGAGACTTCAATACCTTTTGATGTCAAAAATTCATTTACATGAGCCTTACTCTGATGTCCCATCCGTTCATGCCAAACTTGTAAGGAATCTTCCTTTCGATTCCGTGCCACAGTGCTGTATTTCTGATTTTGGATTATATCAATGTCTAAGATGTACATTTCGTTTGTCTCATGACCTTCAACAACAAGTACTCCATTTTTCTTAAATAACCATTTGTCATCTACAATGGTCTGCTTAAATCCTTTTTTAGCAACAGATCTAACTGAGAATAAATTAGCTTCCATTTCAGGTACAAACATAACATTTTGGAAATAATGTTCTTTTCCATCTACATGTGAACGTATTCTGATTTGTCCACTACCTTCTGCTGAAACCTTACGACCTTTATCTAATTCAATGGTAACAGGTTTTTTCAGCTTTTAATATTTTATGAAACATTCAATTTACCAACAGACATGTTCTGTACATCCTGAATCAATAATCCATTTTGTTGCATCGAAAGTATTTGAGAATTTTGTATTCATCATACCAAGCCCATGGGTTTTTTCCTTTTTCTTATTCTGACTATTATCGTCTTTCTTTTTCTCTGGGCAATCGCGTCGTAGGTGTGGTCCTCCACATATCCAGCATTTAATCTTTATTTTCGAACTCTGTCAGCCTTATCTGTTTTATGTGTTCGCTGAGCATTATTTCCTCCTTTCATTTGTTTCTTCAATACTAAGGCTGATTCGGCATGCATGCTTATGTCGTTGATCCCCTTGTTTCTTCAACCAACAGTCTAGATATGAGCTTATCCAAGTTTCGCTTCGCAGCAGGAATCGAATCTCAAGCACTATGAAAATGTCTACATGAAACTATCGAAATGCAGGAGGTAAGGTATTCAATACTATTGTCATCAGCATTGTATCAGAAATTGGCTGATTCAGTTTTTGTAATCTACGAGCGAATGATTACAATCTACTTACATGAGTTGTAATATCATCGCCAGAATTATAACGATACTCACGAAACTGCGTCTGTAGCAAGTAAACCGAATCCGCAGACTTTTGTTCATAAATATTCAATAACTTTACCCACATATCTTGTGCTGTTTCACACGTCATGACCAACGATAATGGTTTCTTGTCTAACGTTGTAAAAATTGCCTTTGCTGTCTTATTAGCCTTTGTGGCGGTACACGCCACACAAGACGTTTCGCGATAACGCACTGACTCGGCGCGCGGCGACTTTGCTTTCTCGCAAGCGCACGAGCAGGCGGCAACTGTGCTTTTCCCGCAATTCGGAAACAGCAAGCGGCGGATATAAGGAGGACCCCCGCAGAACCAAGACACCCCTCACCACGATTACCGCTTTGAACGCGCATCGAGAAGATAGAAGAGATTCGAGAAGAAGCAGCGATCTGGACGACATCACGGCGGCAAAGGAGAACGCGCCTCCTCTCCCAGAGGAGATAACCGTCCGGAAGAGGACACGTCCAGCGCCAGTGCTCTCTGGCCGGAGGAGCAACAAGGAGACGTCAGGACCACCTGCGGCACTCCCGCTGCCACAAGGCACCTCGGCACCGGGAGCCCCCACTCGGGAGAGGCCTCCCAGGAGTTTAGACCCCGAAAGGTCATCCTCGGGATCCGCATTCCGGCCTCCCTGAAGGAGGAAAGGAGAAAGGTCGTTTACGATCCGACTCTGGCCAAATTAAAGCAACCAGCAGGATGAAACCGGACAAGCCGCATCATAGCCTTCCACCTTCGGGGCACAAAAAGGATCTGTGAAAGGCCCAAGGCAGTCCTCAAGCCGAGGCCAACCACTCATCTTCCGCCTCCGGTCTCGCCAGGGTCCGTACCAGTCCTTAGAATACCCTGGTACACGCCACCGCGGATTTCACCGGAACCACCATCCCTACGGGACCCACGGCTGTCACGGCGACAGGAGGTTCTCCAGTCTACGGCCACGCAGACTCCTAAAGACACGAAGGACGTGTCAACACAAACGAACATCATCCGAGAGGAGTCCGTCCGCTACCGGGTCCGGAACGCCGGGACACAGACCCTATCCCCGGAGCGTCACATACACTACAGGCGTATTTCCCCATACAAACACCATCGCCGATCATATTTGTATTAATGTATGAAGACGGAATAAATGTTATTTTTACCGTTGCTACTGTGTGATTACTGAGTAACGAACCTATCATTCCCTGCGGTTCCCTACAGCCTTCTTCCATCGATTGAGCTCCGCTGCCTCATTAGGATTATCACCTTCAGATTTGACTAAACTGCCATCAATTACTTCCAGAGCATCACGAGCGTCCAGAATTGCTCGTACCTGAAATTTCCATTGCGTCCAGTTGCTGGAATCCGTGAGCTTCTCAATTTTCACCTTGTCTCCATCCATTGCGTTTAATACCCGGCAAACAAGGTCCAGAAAAAAGTATATGTAGCTCGGCACAATTCTCAACTGTAGGGCAACTTAACCTCCAATTTCAATAACTGACTTCGTCTTTACTTTTTACGTGCCTGGGCCATCACCTGTTGATTTGTGTTTTCTCAAATAAACCTGACGAGTCAATTTGATTGCTGTTTAGATTTATTATGAGTACAATCCGCTTATTTATACAGCAGCGTTCGAAAATACAACAGCATGTGTTAACAAACGCAAAAAGGGAGACGGCGGGAAAAAACTCACGCAACGAACAAAAGAGCGCCAGCTATAATATACGAGTAACTAGAATAACAAAACAGTAGTGCGCATACGCAATGGTGTAGTCAATGAAAATGAACATAAAATCAACAGAAATAAGACATCCATCATAAATCAAACTAAAAGATCTAATACAATTTTCTCTTACAACACTTTTTATACCCTACGACTTTATTTGAAACAGTTTTTTATAAAACTTCTATTTTTTGTGATATTTCGAGGTCCCGATTTTTTCGAATATTCCGTATGCTGTAGCGATGTAATGACACGTTTCCGACCTCAGGTTTATTTGCAAAAAGTGATTCTTATGGTGCCCCCGACAATCTCTGAAAATTTATCGGTAGAATTTCCGAACATCCTGTATATATACTGGGTGTCCCATTTTAATGTCCCACCCCAAATAACTTTCTTGTTTTAATTTTAGAAAAAAATATTTCAGACAAAAGTTGTATAGTTTCAAGGGGAACATAAGGTGGTATCATTAATTTGACCTTGAAGAGTCACATGAAGATTACGTGAAGGTCATTTTGAATTTCTTAAATGGAACATCCTATATATTTTTACACGTTTTTGTAGCTTATCTCAAGAGCTTTCCAAAACATACAAATAAACATTTTTCATCAAGTACTTTTCGAGTTATAAGGCTTGAAATCATTTCTTAATTTTACATAAATCATAAAATATCTTGTGAAATATACTACTAAATAATGAGAGAAATCAATTGGTGTAAAGAAAACATATAGTTGTTTCTAAGAAAAAATATGGAATTGTTAATTGCAAATTAAAGCGATATATTTTAAATAAAACTGACAGTGACGTAGAAAGATGAAACGCGTGAGCAAACCCCACTTTCTTCTGCTTTTCTGCACATACACACACACATACACATACACATATACACGCATCTATTAAATTCACAAATATTAATAAAAAATTTCTTCATAATATATTCATAATTTTCTTCATAATTTTCTTCATAATATTTTTTTCATAATAACCGTTTATTTATTAAAGAATATTCGCTGTGAAGTGAGATTTTATTGTAAAAAGGCTGCAGTTTCATACAATTTCCTGGACTTTGCACAATTTTAAGTTTCATATTCGAGTTCAGTGGGTTCCCAAGTATAAAGATAAACCGATTTTTTACGTTTCCGTTATAAGCAAATTTTAACTCTAGGCATCGTTCTTTCTATTATTGTAGGATTTTATATAGATTTAAAACTTTCTATACGAAGTGAGGTCCATCCTACATCACTCCTAGGTCAATGCGAAACGAGGTCTATTATTGTACGGTTCTACATGGGTTTGTAACTTTCCACGCGAAACAAAATCCATTTCACCTTTCGGACATAATTTTGGTTAGGTTAGGTTAGGTTAGGTTATATCTTCCGGTGATAGAGCCCCTCCGTAAGTGAGGAATCCATTGTATTCATACATGTACTTTTCACGTGAAATGAGGTTTATTCCACACTTAAATGAGTAATATAATCAATATGCATGATATCCAATAAAAGTATATAATTTATAAATCTGTTTTGTTAATAACGTTTGAATAAACAACGCAAGATAAAATCTTTTGAATATCACTCAGGGTTATTACCTTGACAACATAATTTAAGATTAAATTCATTCTTTTTCCTTTTTTTCTAGATTTTTACTAATTTAAGTAATATTTTTATTTATTACTTTTAAACAATTGAAAACCTAGACATGCGACCTTTACAATTGACCTTTATATGATCTTTCGAAGCTATGTGTAAAATTTCACTGCAATTGGAAGTGTCCTTTTCGGGAGGGGTGAGGGGAGATCACCCGATAATATATTTTTATATATAAGATTTTCTAAAAAGGTCTGTCAAAAATTAAAAGAGATATTCCTCACACCTGAAGAATGAAAAAATGATATATGGACATAGGTGCGGAAATGCTTATTTCAGGAGTTATGTTGAAAATACTATTAGCTGCATTACGTGCACAAGGAAAAATTTAGGATTAATTATTGTAGACGACAATCGTTTAATTAAACTTATTTGCATTTGGTTTTAATGTGATCTTGAGTATGTTACAATAAATGTTGAAAATGTTCACCATTTTTCTGAATACCTGGCGTATAGCGGATTGTCTCGCAATCTGCAATGATTCAATCATGAAGATCTTGAATATCACGCACTGGTGGCATTTTTGAACGTGTCCGTGAATCGATGCGTCGACGTGTCACTGCTTGTATTCAGGAAAATGGTGAACATTTTCAACATTTATTATAACATACTTAAGGCCAAATGTAAAAAAGCCTAATTAAATGATTTTCAACATAACTTCTGAAATAAGCATTTCTACACCTATATCCCATATAACATTTCTTCATCCTTCAGGTGTGAGGAATATCTCCTTAAATTTTTGACATATCTTTTTAGAACACCCTATATTTATATATAAATTTGATTTAATTATAATAATATATTTTTAATAAATAATTTAAATGTTATGAAATAAATATAATCTATCAAGTTGTATATAGTAAAAAATACAAAATAAATGTAAAATAAAAAACTTAAATATTATTTATGAACGATAAAAAAGTTATATCACACAAGTTTAACTCTTATATATTTAATATTAATATACTTTGTTGCATTTTTCATAGCATGTTTTAAAAATGATGTAATATGCAATGTGTGGTATATTAATAATATATATAATTTCTATCTATTACCAAAGATGTAATTCAATATATAATTATTTATTATAGTAAGAACAAAGCTAAGAAATTGTTACTATGAATAAATTTGATTTGTTAACAACTTACAATTTCTGTCAAATCATTTGCCGGCCAAGCCGTAATATAAAGTCTCTCACATCCACATAACACCAAGCACATAAATTGTGCCGTTACAGTTAGAGGTTGCTTCTAAACAGATTATAGATAAATGTATAAATTATTTACATTTATTTACAATTATATTTTAAAAATTATTCATTTTATATTTTAAAATTATTCATTTTGCATATGTATTTGTCTAGTGCAAAATGTTTAATGCATTTATAAAACAACATATATATATATATATATATTATATTAACATAGAATATAATAAGATGAAGATAAAGAAAGATTAGATAAAGTGAATCTTACGTTTCTTATAGTACTTTATATCTACACTATACGAAATAGAGAAATAAGCATTTATAATATTTGTATCTTTATAATTAGCAGTATATTTTTTATTGAAAGGCGTACAGGCAATGCATAAATATTCACATAAAATGAGAAAGAGAAAGCAAAAAAATGATATATATATACATATATATATATATATATATATATATATTGTGACCGTTATTTTATTAATTAGGGCTGATAATGAGATCTGGCCGGTGTTACTGGCCCACTGGCCTTCGGCGCGATTTCTAATCAAATTTATCTCCAAAAGTTTTTGGGCGCCAGGTGCGGTAATCCGCACCACTTCAAAAAAGTAATTCGATATCTCAATATAATAAGTGCGGAAAATGCTACTCAATTAATCGTGACGGACACTCGACTAGCCCCGTTTCGGAAATGGTAGAGGGGGCAGTCCGTTTTAATAATTAACAAGGAAAGATCGAGAATACAAGGTGGCTGCAAATAAGACAGAATATTAGAGTAAATATAAGGAATATATTTAACAAATAGATAAAGTTTAACACGAGACAGATTCACGTAGATATTGCAAGATGTTTTACAATCAATTATGGCAATTTTTACCGGCAGCGACGGGCCGGCATTTGAGCGCGTTCACCGCGGTATCACGTGTCACGGGATAGAAAAAGCAGCGTAAAGAAAGTCTTGGAATTTTGCGCTAAACGAGACGTCACAGGGCCTCAGCAGCTACAAATTCCGCTGGAATTATTAATAATGAATACCGCGATGATGCTTCTAATAATGACATCCGTCTGTTGTAAGCCAAAAAGTATTAAATAATGACGATAGATAAATTCACCAAACGCGAGATCAATATAAAATCGATTATTAACGTGAGTCGATCAGACAAATACAGAATTACGGCAATAACGGAAGAATTGAGCGACTAAGCAATTACACAAGATAAACGATCGAACATGAGCGCGAACAATTAACGGTAATAAAATATCAAAAACGCGAACAATAAGATATAATAAAGAATTGAACGATTCACGTCGCAGAGATACGCGAATCGATGCCGCAACGCATCTGCCGGCTATCAAAGATCGCGATCGTCTTTGTGTGTGAGTTCGTCGTATCACAAGTTTACTTTACAGAGAATTTCACAAGCAACAATAATCGCAAGAAGAAAAGACAAGGAATTTGACTGTCGGCGCTTAACCGGGAGAGAGAGGGCACTTAATATTATCGTACATAGCTCGAACAAACTATGTCGGCCGGCCGTCGCATTCTACTATGCACTTATCGAGGCTCGAATTAATCTCGAGTAAAGAATTTTTCAACGGCAGCAATTCGGCACGGACTCTGTTCGGGCTAATTCTATCTGATACACAAACGATAAAACGGCCTGAGGAGGTCGATGCTCGTCTCACCGATAACTCCTTGAGGTCCTTGACTCTTTCGGCATTCACACATAGAAAATCGATAATTCTGGGTCTTGTACTCTACGCTGGTCCGCCGAACAGTGACGAGCGGAAGGCCCGTCGGAATCATGCCGGCAAATTAATTCGTAACTAGGCCACTTGTGGCGCTTCCGCAACCCTCAGGATCGTCGCTGATTTTAATTATTCCTGCGGCCTTCAGGGCCGTATTTGCGCCTGTCGCCATCCTGTTGCTTCGTCCTAATTTTCTCGGCTTTTTGATCACAGCCTGGTGTGAGAAATTTTCCGGAAGCCGCTCGCCATTACTTTTATAGATGTCCTGTGGCGCTTAATCCGGCCGAGCTGGCTCCGTTTCGGGATTCCGATGTTCGCTCCTATTTATTGGTCGACCTTCTCCGTGATTATTCCTCGTACCTGCTGATCATAAGGAAATGTACAGGAGCGGCAGTGGTATTTTCAAATAGGTTTTTCCGATTTACAAAAGTAGAGAGAGGTACTTAGCTCGGCATTCTCCTTATAATCGGCGTCTCCGCTCGTCCCGCACTTCTTCTAGTCTGGTCTTCTGCGCCGGGTTGAGTCACCGGATGAGATCCCGTCAACGTCCTCCATCACGTCCGCTTAACTCTACCTTCTTATAATTAACTCTACCTAAGGGGAGGCGAGCCTACCCTCACTTCCAATATTCGCTCTCTCTCCCTAAATCAGGGGAGAACGAGGGCCCAAAAATACTACCGGTCAGATCTCGCGATCCTTGTAACGGACCGCCAAGCGTCACGTCACAATATATATATATATATATATATATATATATATATATATATAGATATTGTGACGTGGCCGTCCCGTCGCGTCTATCCGCCCCGGCAATCTTGACGGGGCGCGAGCCGAGTGGCCGCGCCAAAGGTTGAGAGAGAGAGAGAGAGCTACCGAATTCCCCGGAGAGACGAGCGAATGAGTATAATTGCGTGTAGTATTAATTCTTTTTGTTTTCTTCCATCCTTTATTTTGTATCGAGTCGGCTTGAGGCGCCTCACCATCGAGCACCGAAGAACAGGGGAGAACATCATCGCCTCCCCGCGACCGCTAAGAACGACAGCCAAGGGAAACTCATAAGAGCGGAGGATCCTGTCCCGGAAAGCCCGGCATCATAGTTCCGGACCGGGGAGAGCCGCATAGCCTCCCCTCGACAGCCGGGAACGACAGCCGCTGCGACAGCCATCCTCCTGGAGAGGATGCGTGCGGGAAGGACCTCACCCGGGCCATATAAGGACCCGCAGCGACGTTCAAGTTTGGCGCTATTGCGCGCGGGGCGCGAAAATGCCTCGCGTGGCGCGCGAGGCGCCAGGACCTCGCGCGTGTCGGCCGCTAATTGGCCGGGGGTCCGCGCATCCCCCTGCGCGGCCAACGACCCCGCTATCGACCCTGGATCGCGAGATCCAGGGCTCACTTGGTCGCAGCCGCTCGACTCGTATAGGCGAAGACGCATATTGTGTACTGTATTGTCGTGTGAGCTCGAGAACGAGACGAAACTTGGAGGACGAGGCCGAGGATCATCCCCACAGCAGGAGGAGCTCCGTCGGTGAGGTTGCCCACGTAATTTTGGTACTCCGCGAGCGTGATCGTGTCCGCTCGCCGGCCGTTCTGTCGCCGTCGCCATTACGGCTTATCGCGACCGCTCGAGCCTTCTGCCGAGTCGGTCGATTTTGTGTATTTCGGGCGACTGGAGACAAGCGACCGAGGAAGCGCGGACACTGGCGACGGAAGTGCGTATCGTAGGGTAATTCTCGTCTCTCTCCGGGTATCAGGGTGCGTAATACGCGTAGCATCCGACCAGCGGGTATCGACCGCGTGCGTCGTAAATCGCGAGAAATGCGTAGTTCGTACGGGCTATCGTCTGGTTGTCGAAGCCGCGTCTCGCACCTCTGAAATATGTCTCAGAGCGAGTCTGTGGAAGTAATTATTCGTGATTAATGAGTCTTCGTGTATTTTAATCGTTCGTGAATCTGGCGCGAACTTGAGTATTATTGTCGCGTCTATTGTGTGCGTGTGAGTTATTCGTCTCGCAAGAAGGAACGTAATTCCTCGAAATTGTCGCGGTGTGCGGGTATCGCACGATTCTAAGTATTGAGGCCTGAGGTCAGGAAATTCCTGGCGAATAGCACGGCTATCGAAGGAGGCGCGGTGCGGGACTGTCGCCCGGCCTTCCTTATTTCCTTGATAAGAGAAAACAATTAATTCTCACGCTGTCGAAGGTATCGGGGGTGTGACACGACATTGCCGCATCGCCCCGATTGCCAGAAATATTTGAGTTGCGAGCGTCGCCGAAAAAGGCGGAAAAATCTCCGACCGCCGCCGGCTATCGAACTTCGCCGGTATCGTCCGCCCATCGTATGCGGGATCTCTCCTCGCGGAATTCATATCTTGTCGCTTATTGCGTAGCTGACCGGCTACCTTATTTCTGGGTTGTCGACTCCGAGCACGCTCGGAGGAAATTGCGAAATACGCAGCTAATTAGTAGGATCTCCGCGAGGCTGTCGAAGCTGCGAATTATAGGCTGGTATTATCTCTCTCTCTCGTATGGTAAGCCAGTTATTGAGAATTCGAATTACCAAATTCAGTTATATCAAGTATTGTTCTCAGGAGCTTCGATTTTAGGAAGCCGCCGTAACAGACGTTCTTTGTTAGACCGAATTAGAATATCGCGCGTTTTTCGAGCGTTTCGAGAATCATTGTCCGTTCACGTCTAGTACGTGATTTCTGTTGGCATTCGGTAGCGATTTTTGCTTCTTTTTGTTAATCACTTTTCTGATTATTTACGTTCTTAATAAACCTGTTATTTTCTTATTTATTAAATCACGCGTTCTTTATTTGACTGGCGACCGTCCGTAATTTCTGTGTTCGTCTTTGTCAGTTAATTTAGTAAGCTCGCTCAATCAATTCACTTTTTCTTGCAAACCCCGCCCCTCTACCGTTAGGCGAGCTAGCCAGCCCGTGGCGAAGCGGGCTGTCGTATTCTTTCGCGTTTTTCGAAGAATTCGTGAAACTGGTACGTGAGAGACCGTACCTGGCGCCCAGTTCTGAGGTAACGAGACGGCCTTCGCTCCGCCGCGGCTCGCGCGCGGACAACCTCCATCCCTGCCCCGCCGATCGCGAGTACATAAAACCCTTGTGTTTTTGACGGCGCTTCCGCTCCCCCGCGAGAATCAAAATTTAGAATTGGAAGAAGCGTCGCAAAAATTTAGCGCCCAACGTGGGGCCACGTTTCAAAGAAAATATCGCGCATACGCTACGTAATTTTGTTTGTTAACATAGGTCAGGTCGCGAAAGTTTGGCGTAGAGCCACGTTGCAAAATTCGACATAGAGCAACGTCGCAAAATTTGGCGTAGGTTTCGTAGCAAAAATAAATCCCATATTACGACGGAGATTATTTTGCGAAATTTCAAGTTTGAGAAAAACAAGGACTTCGCGTTAAGTAAGAAAAAGTTCGGGGAGCTTGTGCGAGCTAAAATTATTTATTGAGTTCGTTCAAAGTCATTTTTTCTTTTCGATCGTGTATTCGTTTCGTGCGTGATTATTATTTTCGTTAGTCGTATATCCGTTTCTTGTTTGAGTAGACTTTCGTTGGAAATTTCTTTTGCCAACTTTCGCATATTTGTTGTCAGTTCTGGGATGTTCGAACAATAACGGCTTTGTTTCGTGTTTTCGAGCTGTCGACGGTTATCATAGTGTTGTCGAGGCCACATCTGGCCGAATTCGAACATATTTATTTTGTTCAAGTTTTTCTGTCGGGATCGTATGAGTCAAGTCGATCCAGAGGACGACTGGATTTTCGTATTAAATCGCGAACAATTATTCAAAGAATTAAAGCAGCAGAAACTTCCAACGGAAGGAAGTTATTCGATTCAGACCGCGCGTTTGCTGCGTCGCGTACGTGAAGAGCGAAAATTTGAAACAATTGAAATGTCGGACGAGGAACTTTTGGAGGTCCCTGTAGACGCGACGGCTAGACCGGATAGCCCTATGGACCAAACGAGATTTCGCGCACCCTCAGGCTCTCGCGATACTCCTCGCTCTGAAGGTCGAGATTTTTCGCGCGACCATTATGGAAATTCCGCAATGACTGCGTATAACGTCATGCGGAAGTGGAACCTGAAGTTCTCGGGTACGAAAGGGGAGGACGCGGAGGCGTTTTTGCTGCGCATTGAGGAAGGTCGCGAGTTAGTTCCTGTATCGGATGAGGATATTTTGCGTTGCTTGCCCTTTTTTCTGACGGGCATGGCTCTCTATTGGTTCCGCAGTAGGCGTAATAGGCTGTCGAACTGGGCTGTCTTTAAAGACGCGTGGAGAACGCGCTTTGGCGACCCAGATTTTCAGTACGCTCTGCGCGAAGAAATAATGAGAAGGACTCAGGGTGAACATGAGCCTGTTACCGATTATTTTACGTGTCTGAGAACCATGCTAGATAGATTATCGCCGCCGTGGACGGAATCGGAGCAAGTCAGCTGCGCGTTTAGGAACTTATTACCGCGACTCCAACAATCTCTTCGTCGCGATGAGGTGCGAGAGTTAGATGCCTTGGAAAATTTAGCGACTCGCGTCGAAGCCAGTCATTCGCTATCGCAACGATATCGGGCTCCTCCGACTCCGGAGAAATCGTTGTTCCCCGATCTCGCTTATCACACGCCGCGTAATACAAAGTCGGCGACCCGAGGCCGCGAGACCCTGGCCGCGTTAAGCACTTCGGAGGAAGGGACGGAGGCCAAATCAAGGTCACGACGGAATAAGAATCGTACAGCTCAAGCCGCGACCGGGACGGAGGCCGCGACGAGTAGTTCGTCGTCGTCAGGGGCGACAGCCGTAGAGTCGACAGCCACGCGTAATTCCACGATCAAATGCTGGAATTGTGAGGGTGTCGGACACATCTCGCGAAATTGTAAAGCCGCTCCGCGGAAACACTGCTATCGTTGCGGTCGAGCGGAGGTAACTTTACGTACGTGTCCGGACTATTCGGGAAAAGAATAAAGGAGTCGAATAATGGGGGGGACCCGACTCCTGAACAACCCCAACCCCCTGTTCGTGTCGTTAATTGTCAGGAATTCTCGTTTAGTGCTTTTGGTTGTCGTGACATTCCGTCTATGTTATTTGTTCAAATTAACTTATTAGGTAAAGAAATTGGCGCCTTAGTGGATTGTGGTTCGACTCGTACATTTTTGGGCTCTAGCGTAATCGAATTAGTAAAGAAATCGAATGTGAATTTTCGAAAGTCAGATGGCCGACGAGTCGTTACGGCAACCGGCCAGACGACACGGGTTAGGGGGGAGGTGGATCTTCCTTTTTCGTTGAATAATAGAACTCATAATGTGAGAGCGTATGCGTTGCCGTCATTAGCTATTCCGTGTATAGTAGGGCTAGATTTTTTAAGTTTATTTAGCATGACGGTCAATTTTTCGCGACAAGAATGGTACTTCGAAAATGAGCCAGCCAAGGTGTATCGCTTTCAGAATCAGCCGTTAGATCCCGTTTTTCATTTGAATGTTATTGAGAATACTGCCACTCGTAATTTAAGTAGCTCTTTCGTGTCGATAGGTGAGAGCGTAGCGGAAACGAAATTAGACGATGATAGGCCGGAAAATGGGCTGTCTGTCGCGAAAGCGACGCGTAACCGCAAGGCCAAGAAAATTCGGCTGTCGAAATCGGATCCGCTTATTTGTTGTGGTTTAAACGAATTATCGTCGCGCGAAGATCAGATATTGGCGAAGTTTCTAAAGAAACATATAACAGGCGATCCAGATAAACCGGGAGCGACGAATTTAACGGAACATAGGATCGATGTAGCCGGACATCGTCCAATTAAACAGCGATATTATCCCGTTTCGCCGAAAATCCAAGAAGCTATCTACGCGGAGGTAGATAAAATGTTAGCGGCAAAAATAATAGAACCGTCGAAGAGCGAATGGTCTAGTCCGATAGTTATGATCAAAAAGCCGAATGGTAGCTATAGATTCTGTCTGGATTTTCGAAAATTAAATAGCGTTTCGAAAAAGGATGCGTATCCGTTACCATACATGAACGCCATCCTGGATAAATTGCGATCAGCCAGTTATATTTCGACGATCGACTTAAGTCAGGCGTATTTCCAGATTCCGCTGGAAAGAGATAGTCGCGAGTTAACGGCATTCACGGTACCGGGGAAAGGATTATTTCATTTCACCCGCATGCCGTACGGGCTCACCGGTGCCCCCGCGACGTTTCAGCGATTGCTCGATCGACTCATAGGTCCCGAGATGGAACCTCACGCTTTCGCTTATTTAGACGACATCGTGGTCGTAACGCGTACTTTTGACGAACATTTAATTTGGCTAAAACGTGTATTAGATCGGATTAAAGAGGCAGGTCTAACAATAAACCCAGAAAAGAGCAAATTCTGTAGATCTCAAGTTAAATATCTCGGGTTTCTAATTCAACAGGAAGGGCTTAAGGTAGACCCTGACAAAACCGCGCCGATAGTCGAGTATCCGCCGCCGAAAAATATAAAGCAGTTAAGACGGTTTATTGGAATGGCGTCTTGGTATCGTCGGTTTATACCACAATGTGCAACTCAGTTAGAACCGCTAACTCGTCTCCTCCGAAAGAATTTCTCTTGGGAGTGGGGGGATGAACAAAGAAATGCATTCGAAGCAATTAAATCGCGCATTACGTCACCGCCTACGCTGTCGTGTCCGAATTTCGGACTACCGTTCACCTTGCAGACGGATGCGAGCTCGGTTGGTCTAGGAGCGGTCTTAACGCAGGAATCGGACGGCGTAGAACATGTCATCGCGTTCGCGAGTAGGGCGCTGTCGGAGGCCGAAAAGAGATACTCCACGACAGAACAGGAGTGTTTGGCTGTCGTTTGGTCCATCAAAAAGTTCAGACCGTACCTCGAAGGGTATAATTTTAAAGTTATCACGGACCATAGTAGCTTGAGATGGCTTCACAATTTAAAGAATCCGACTGGCCGTTTAGCGCGATGGGCCTTGGAGCTCTTAGAGTACGATTATAAGATCGAACACCGGAAGGGAGCGTTGCACCATGTTCCCGACGCGTTGTCGCGCATGTACGAGGATACCGCGGAATTATGCGCTGTAGCGATTACCGGAGACGCTTGGTACGACGCGCGCGTTCGAAACGTGGAAAACGAGCCGCGTAAAAATCAGGGCTGGAAAATTAATAACGACCAGCTGTATTTCCGAAAACCGAGCGCCGTCGTTTCCCAGGTTGTCGACGATCTCGAGCAATGGAAATTAGTCCTGCCGAGAGAAGCGCGCGCGAACGTTATCAGAGAGGCTCACGACACTCCACAAGCCGGTCATCTCGGAGTGGAGAAAACTTATCAACGGGTAGCGACGCGTTATTTCTGGCCGCGAATGTTTAAGGAAGTTGCCGGTTATGTTCGACATTGCGATGTTTGCCAACGGACTAAGGTGGAACAGAATTTGCCGATGGGTTTGATGGGGCGTAGGGCTGTCGAGACTCCGTGGACGGTGGTCGCCACGGATATTATGGGGCCGTTTCCGCCGAGTAAGAACGGGAACGCGTACATCTTGGTCATGCAAGACCTGTTTACTAAGTGGATTGAATGTTGCCCCCTGCGAAAAGCGACCGGCAAAAAGATCCGCGAACTCTTGACAGAATTAATCGTAAATCGATGGGGCGCGCCGCGAGTGCTTCTGACGGATAACGGCACTGAGTTCATTAACCGCGAACTGCAGGCTTTTGCGGAGGAGCACGGCATAACTCACACGACTGTGCCTCCGTACCATCCTCAGGCGAACCCTGTGGAGCGCGTGAATAGGGTAATTAAGACCATGATAACGGCCTTTCTGGAAAGCGATCACCGCGAGTGGGACCTGCACTTGGCTGAGTTCCGATTCGCGTACAATACAGCGTACCATACTTCGCTACACGCCACTCCTGCGTTTTTAAATTTTGGTAGGGAACCGCAGCCGATAAATACCGTGCGTGGAAGACACGAGCCGGCTGTCGAGGTCGCGGAGACGAATCCCGCGAGGTGGAAAGAACGCATGGAGAGGATAAAAGTGTTACGCGAATGGATAATCGAAAACTTGGAAGCTGCGCATGAAAAACAGTCGCGATATTACAATCTGCGTAGGAGAGATCAACGGTTTGCGATTGGCGAGCAAGTTCTGAAGCGGCAACATATCTTATCGTCGGCCGCTCAGAACATATCGGCTAAGTTAGCGACCAAATTCCACGGTCCTTTTACTATCGCGAAAATATTATCGCCCGTGGTTTATGAGTTACGTGATGACGCGGGTAGATCATTAGGTAAGGTGCATATCAAAGATTTGAAATTGTATAATGTACCACCTCCTACCCTTCCCGTAGGCAATTAACGAGAAAAAAGGAAAGAAGCGACGATGTCTCGCAGGTTCCTGGAGCAATACAGGGACGTATTCGAGGCTGTCGACGAGGCGCGTCCAAGTTTCTGGACGGCGCTGGCCGAGGAGGCCCGACGAATAATGGAGGGCCGCACAACCACCAGAGGCGCCGTAGTGCGCGAGTTCCCCGCCCAAGTGGAGGCTGGAGTGCAGGCTGTCGTAATCACCCGGGACGCTGGTTCCCAGGGGGCTATCGGGAGCCGCAGTGAGGTGGCGATCCAGGTATCGCCGAGGCACCCCGAGCCGGACTCCACGTCCCCAGATGGGCGGGAGGCTTCTTCCCCCGCCCGGGAGTGCGTGGGTCCGGTTGCCGGGCCCTCTTCTTCCTCCTCATCGGTTCCGCGGCGGCGTCGAGGCTGCTGGAACTGCGGCTCCAGAAGGCACGTAGCCGGTGTGTGCCCATCGACAGAGAAGAGACTTTTCTGCTTCCGCTGTGGGACTCAGGGAGTCACGATAAAAGCGTGCCCCAATTGTCGCGAGGAATGGCGGGCGCAAGGCCCGTATAAAGAGGGAAAGGGCCATGACAGGCCCCGTCCGCCGAGCGGTCAAAGGACCCGGCAAAGGGACCGCCCAAGACCCTATTGAAGGCTGTCGTCGCGTTGCGAAGGCTATCGACCCCCCCCTGTTTACCAGGCGAGGGGTATGTAATAGTAGGCCCTTAATAAACTTATTTTCTCACTTTGTATTCGGCGTTATCTTCGTATTTTTTCCTTCTTTCTTCCTTTTCGCCTAACTCCCCCTAAGTAGGTTAGCGTAGACGACGGGGCAGTCGCCCCGTAACCATCGCGCGACGTAAAACGCGATATAACGGGCCCAGAACCCTACCGAGAGACAAGATCGCGACGTAAGCCCGAGAGAGGCCGGATTAAACGGCTCTCTATTAGTGGAACCACTTCCTCAGCTAACATTAATTTTTCGTGTTGTTTGATTGTTTTGTTTGTTATTTGTCGCACCTCCTCGACTCCGGGGACTTCGGCCGCCCGAACGAAGGCGAGCGGACGGTGCGGTCCGCCTTAGCGGCCGCCGTGGGTAGCCGAAGCCGATGGGCTCTCTCTTGGCATGGGGGGATGTGACGTGGCCGTCCCGTCGCGTCTATCCGCCCCGGCAATCTTGACGGGGCGCGAGCCAAGTGGCCGCGCCAAAGGTTGAGAGAGAGAGAGAGCTACCGAATTCCCCGGAGAGACGAGCGAATGAGTATAATTGCGTGTAGTATTAATTCTTTTTGTTTTCTTCCATCCTTTATTTTGTATCGAGTCGGCTTGAGGCGCCTCACCATCGAGCACCGAAGAACAGGGGAGAACATCATCGCCTCCCCGCGACCGCTAAGAACGACAGCCAAGGGAAACTCATAAGAGCGGAGGATCCTGTCCCGGAAAGCCCGGCATCATAGTTCCGGACCGGGGAGAGCCGCATAGCCTCCCCTCGACAGCCGGGAACGACAGCCGCTGCGACAGCCATCCTCCTGGAGAGGATGCGTGCGGGAAGGACCTCACCCGGGCCATATAAGGACCCGCAGCGACGTTCAAGTTTGGCGCTATTGCGCGCGGGGCGCGAAAATGCCTCGCGTGGCGCGCGAGGCGCCAGGACCTCGCGCGTGTCGGCCGCTAATTGGCCGGGGGTCCGCGCATCCCCCTGCGCGGCCAACGACCCCGCTATCGACCCTGGATCGCGAGATCCAGGGCTCACTTGGTCGCAGCCGCTCGACTCGTATAGGCGAAGACGCATATTGTGTACTGTATTGTCGTGTGAGCTCGAGAACGAGACGAAACTTGGAGGACGAGGCCGAGGATCATCCCCACAACAGGAGGAGCTCCGTCGGTGAGGTTGCCCACGTAATTTTGGTACTCCGCGAGCGTGATCTTGTCCGCTCGCCGGCCGTTCTGTCGCCGTCGCCATTACGGCTTATCGCGACCGCTCGAGCCTTCTGCCGAGTCGGTCGATTTTGTGTATTTCGGGCGACTGGAGACAAGCGACCGAGGAAGCGCGGACACTGGCGACGGAAGTGCGTATCGTAGGGTAATTCTCGTCTCTCTCCGGGTATCAGGGTGCGTAATACGCGTAGCATCCGACCAGCGGGTATCGACCGCGTGCGTCGTAAATCGCGAGAAATGCGTAGTTCGTACGGGCTGTCGTCTGGTTGTCGAAGCCGCGTCTCGCACCTCTGAAATATGTCTCAGAGCGAGTCTGTGGAAGTAATTATTCGTGATTAATGAGTCTTCGTGTATTTTAATCGTTCGTGAATCTGGCGCGAACTTGAGTATTATTGTCGCGTCTATTGTGTGCGTGTGAGTTATTCGTCTCGCAAGAAGGAACGTAATTCCTCGAAATTGTCGCGGTGTGCGGGTATCGCACGATTCTAAGTATTGAGGCCTGAGGTCAGGAAATTCCTGGCGAATAGCACGGCTATCGAAGGAGGCGCGGTGCGGGACTGTCGCCCGGCCTTCCTTATTTCCTTGATAAGAGAAAACAATTAATTCTCACGCTGTCGAAGATATCGGGGGTGTGACACGACATTGCCGCATCGCCCCGATTGCCAGAAATATTTGAGTTGCGAGCGTCGCCAAAAAAGGCGGAAAAATCTCCGACCGCCGCCGGCTATCGAACTTCGCCGGTATCGTCCGCCCATCGTATGCGGGATCTCTCCTCGCGGAATTCATATCTTGTCGCTTATTGCGTAGCTGACCGGCTACCTTATTTCTGGGTTGTCGACTCCGAGCACGCTCGGAGGAAATTGCGAAATACGCAGCTAATTAGTAGGATCTCCGCGAGGCTGTCGAAGCTGCGAATTATAGGCTGGTATTATCTCTCTCTCTCGTATGGTAAGCCAGTTATTGAGAATTCGAATTATCAAATTCAGTTATATCAAGTATTGTTCTCAGGAGCTTCGATTTTAGGAAGCCGCCGTAACAGACGTTCTTTGTTAGACCGAATTAGAATATCGCGCGTTTTTCGAGCGTTTCGAGAATCATTGTCCGTTCACGTCTAGTACGTGATTTCTGTTGGCATTCGGTAGCGATTTTTGCTTCTTTTTGTTAATCACTTTTCTGATTATTTACGTTCTTAATAAACCTGTTATTTTCTTATTTATTAAATCACGCGTTCTTTATTTGACTGGCGACCGTCCGTAATTTCTGTGTTCGTCTTTGTCAGTTAATTTAGTAAGCTCGCTCAATCAATTCACTTTTTCTTGCAAACCCCGCCCCTCTACCGTTAGGCGAGCTAGCCAGCCCGTGGCGAAGCGGGCTGTCGTATTCTTTCGCGTTTTTCGAAGAATTCGTGAAACTGGTACGTGAGAGACCGTACCTGGCGCCCAGTTCTGAGGTAACGAGACGGCCTTCGCTCCGCCGCGGCTCGCGCGCGGACAACCTCCATCCCTGCCCCGCCGATCGCGAGTACATAAAACCCTTGTGTTTTTGACGGCGCTTCCGCTCCCCCGCGAGAATCAAAATTTAGAATTGGAAGAAGCGTCGCAATATATATATATATAATGATATATATACGGTCGAATATCTTGATAAGGAAGAGTTTTACTAGAAAATGTTTCAGAAAAATTGTATGGCTTCGAGGGTAACATAAGACAGTGCCATTAATTTGATCTTGAAAAGTCACCTGAAGGTTACATGAAGGTCATCTACAACTTCTTAAATGGGACACCTTATATACTTTTGCATATTCTTGTAGTTTACCTCAAGAGCTTTCCAAAACACTATAATAAAGTATTTTCTCATTGAGTATTTTTCGAGTTATAAGGTTTGAAATAACTTTTTATGTTTACATAAATCGTAAAATATTTTGTAAAATATTCACCTTTCGTTTATCTTACCTTAATACATTTATGCATAAAATAATGAATGGAATCGATTGGTGCAAAGAAAATACATAATTGTTTCGGAGAAAAAATATGTAATTTGCAATTATGTCATTATTAATTGCAAATTAATAATGACATTTTTTTTTAAATAACTATGTTTAATAACTATGGTTAATTATGTTTTTTTTTATACTAATCGATTTCTCAAATTATTTTGTGCATAAATGTATTAAGGTAAGATAATCGAAAAATGAATATTTTACAAGATATTTTACGGTTTAAAATTAAAAAATTATTTCAAGCCTTATAACTCAAAAAGTACTCAATAAAAAAATACTTTATTATAGTGTTTTGAAAAGCTCTTGAGCCAAGCTACAAAAATATGTAAAAGCATATAGGGTGTCCCATTTAAAAAGTTGGGGGTGACCTTCACGTGACTTTCAGGTGACTCTTCAAGGTTAAATTAATGGCACTATCTTATGCCACCCTCGAAGCCATACAACTTTCTTCTGAAATACTTTCTAGTAAAACTTTTCCTTATCGAGATATTCGACCGTATTCAGACTTTTTTAATACCATGTACAGGGTGGTTAAAAATTTTTCGCACATCCGAAGTGTGAAGGTAGATTGACTTAAATTAAAAAGGAAAGTCCTCTACTTCGCCGCGCGTCTGCATACTCATCGCTCCTTCTCTCCCCGCTTCGCTGCGTGCCGCCATTATGTTACAGTGAAATCGCCTTCGCCGCCCCGTGGTTCTAGCTACGTGCATTGGCCGATCTTCTTTAATTAATTTTTTGTTAATTATTGCAAAGATCGCAAAACAGTAGAGGACCTTCCTTCTTAATTTGAGTCAATTTACCTTCACACTTTGGATCTACGAAAAGTTTTCATCCACTCTGTATATACAGGGTGTTCTAAAATGGCATGTCAAAAATTTAAACAGATATTTCTCACACCTGAAGGATGAAAAAATGTCATATGGACATAGGTGCGGAAATGCTTATTTCAGTTATGTTGAAAACTATTAGCTGTATTATTTACACAAGGAAAAATTTAAAATTAATTATTGTAGATGACAATCGTTTAATTAAGCTTATTTACATTTGGTTTTAATATGACCTTGAGTATGTTACAATAAATGTTGAAAATGTTCACCATTTTCCTGAATATAAGCAGTGACACGTCGATTTCCGGACACGTTCAAAAATGCCTGGCGTATAGCGGATTGTCTCGCAACCTGCAATGATACGGTCACGAAGATCTTGAATATCACGCACAGGTTGCATTTTTTAACGTGTCCGTAAATCGATGCATTGACGTGTCACTGCTTGTATTCAGGAAAATGGTGACCAATGGTGACCATGTTCATATAACATGTTTTCATTCTTCAGGTGTGAGGAATATCTCCTTATATTTTTTACATACCTTTTTAGAACACCCTGTATAGAAAGAGATAGACAGAAAGAGAAAAAAAGCTAATATGATTAAAATTATTTTAGTTACTAACTTTATTACAAATAATATAACAATGAAAAAAAACATTATAATTTTTTTCTAATTAAACTTTGTTTACAAATGAATAGTTAACTTATTCGAGCGAAAAATATAATAAATAGAAAATATTATAATTACTCACATGAATCAATGTAAAAGCTGCGCAAATTACGCAAGAGCCCATTGTAATATTTGATTTGCAGATTAAGTATCGAACTATATATTGAACTTCATCTATAAAACTAATACTCTTATTAATGATGACAATAATTATACGAATTTCTCTTATGCTGCATTATTATTTAAAGCTTGAGAATAAATTTGTTGCATATTTAAAATATTAAAATATATAATTTCAAATAATGTGTTTTAATCTAGATGACTTATTCCACAAATATGTAATTTGCATTTCATAAAAATAATGTATAATATGCTCTATTATGAGACAATAGATAATTTTAAAAAAATATTTTTTTATATAATTTCAATGCTTAATAGATTACAGAACAATGTGACATAATAGAGTTTAACAATATTTATATTCGAAAAAAATTAATTTCTTACTTTATTATTTCTTGATGTTTTTGAATACACGTTTTTACATGATTTTCATGCGTTATTTGTTGCAATTCTTGTCCCAACATTTCCAATCTCGCAGCGGAATACCAGAAGAACATTGCAATCATGAAATCTACTATGATACAGGATCCAGCTTGAAAGATGGCGAATACTTGCAGAATGTAAAGAATACCTCTAATGTAGGGAATTTCAGTAGAAAATGGATACCATGCTTCCATTGGAAGATTTATTGACAAGAACAAAGGGCCACAAGAAAAAGCGATCGCTGCTAGCATATTGGATATTCCAACAAAGACATAAAAGTCCGAGTAACGATTTATATATTTCTGTATAATATATCTCTCATACAACTCAGAATGTTCGAGAAAGTTCCTCAGTTCTGCTAGAAGCTTCTATGCACATGAAATATTAAGAAACATTTTAATTATAATAACTAAAATAATTATTTTATATTCAATTATAATACTTATTACATTATTAGAAATAATAAAATTTATTAAAGAAAAATAATAAGATTTTGTATTTAATAAATATTTATAAAGAAATGTAATATTATTTTATAAAAAGATAGGGATGTATGTAGGAGGAGGTCAGACGTGTCTATACGCCCATTTGGTCAACGAGCGACAGAATTCATCCATGGCAACGGCATTGACGCATATGCTATGAAGAGAGCAATCACACACTTTTCAGCCCAATGAAAAATTGCTAGAAAACAATATTCGTGGACTAGAAAAATATGTGAGGTGCAAGTGGCTGAATCGGGACTTGAACCCCAGTCTTTTGCTTTCCGGACAACTTCTAAACCATTGAGATCCAGACCTCACACCTAATACTGCTTTTTAACGGGAGCGTCCGAAATGGCCACGTTCGTAATGGCCATTCATTCGTAATAGCCACGTTCGAAATGGTCACTTTCGAAACGGAGGGATGTAAGGGAGGTCCTTCGCCCCCTCCTTCCGCACCTACCCCGCCGGTAGGGGTGCCCTGGCGCACTTCTGCCCAGGGCACCCCTACCTGCGGGATGAGTGCGAGAGGAGGAGGCCGAAGATCCCCCTTCGCACCCCTTCGCGCGCGCGCGCGCGCGTGTGTGTGTGTGTGTGTGTGTGTGTGTGTGAGACCACAGCGAAGAAGTCTCGATTAAGTGTACTTCTTGATTGTGTAGACTGTCAATGTTTAATTCCGAGCGTGACCGTTTCGAACGTGGCCATTACGAACGTGTGGCCATTACGAACGTGGCCGTTACGAACGTGGTCAAATCGAACTTTATTCAATATTTCCCGTGACCGTTTCGAACGTGACCGTTTCGAACGTGGCCATTCCGAACGTGGCCATTTCGAACGTAGCCGTTCCGAACGTGGCTATTACGAATGACTGACTATTACGAACGTGGCCGTTTCGAACGTGGACATTACGAACGAGTGGCTATTACGAACGAGTGGCCATTACGAACGAGTGGCCATTACGAACGTGGCCATTTCGAACATAGTCAAATTTATCATGGTCATTTCGAACGTGGTCAAATTATATCCTTTTTACACAGTATGCGACTTCAGAGCGATATTGATAACTCGCTCGATGAATGCGATATCGATTGCCATGGAGGATCCTTGAAAGATCGCTCGCTGATCAAATAAGTGCCGGTGAAGATATTCGTGTGCACTTTATGGTGGCTTCCGACTGGCTTTCCGTAAGAAACGGCACCGACAAGCACAACGCCATAGAGTGACCACGTCCCTCATGATCTCTCTAGTAAATATTAATATCGTCACTATGTCAATAACAGTGACAGATGGATCCTAAATATGGCCATGACAAGCCTTCAAATTATAAATAATATCATTTTATACTTTTTCTTAGTGTTATGTTTACTTTACATGCTCTGCCATAATATGTATATTATATTATATTCTTCACAAAGAAAACAGTAACTTATCCTTATGTAGCAAATCTATTTGCGTAACATGTGATTTTAATATTATGTATTAGAATCTTAATATTTAGAATAATCAAACCTGTAATCGTGATCTTCCTATCCTACATAGGATTAAATTGAACAATACTTCTATCAATGCTACCAATTCAGACAGTGCCTTCATCGTTCGAATAATATCGTTTTTGGAATACCATACACCAAGAATCAGCGGTGGAAACGAGCCTAACACATTCAAAATTGCCAAAGTCCAACCGAGATCTCGAAGGAAGATTTCTTGCTTTCCGGCTGTGGATTCTGGCGGCCATATACTTATGAACGTTCCACAAATTTCGAGTATGCGAAATATCTGATGAATTCTTATACGGATTAGCACCATTATCTCAAATTACTGAGAATCACTCCTTGTATTATATTTGCGGATATATGTTAATATCTTTTCTATTTAGTGCGAAATACAACTATATTGCTGCGACATTGAACGACATAAATCGATGCTTTATTCCTTGCAAACCACATGATTAAAATGAAAGTTATTAATATAAGTTATTCTACAAATAACAGAGGAAGTAGGATATAATAGAGGAAGTAGGATACAGCAGAAGTAGGAAAATGCATTGTAAGATTTTAAATAGCTAATTCAGCTCTTTCATTAAATCTATATTTTATAGTTCTAGCATTCGCGCTATTGTTCCGCACGCGTAATTACTTCCTCATTTAATAAACCTTGCAATTTGCATAGATTGTTTTAGAAGGAATATATCCGATATTAACGTCTATAAGAAGTATCTATGTTAAAGTGAATGTGGAAAATGTGCACGATATGTATATACAGAATGGCTCATTTTAATTTATCCACTCAAATATTTCAAAACTCATAAGTTTTAAAAGAAAACTTTTTAGACAAGAATTGTTTGATTCTGAGGGGAAAGAAAAAAAATATTAACTAGACCTTAACTGGTGCCGTTAAGATCATATTAAGATCACTTTAAAAACTTTAAACACAACCGTCTTTTATCGCTTCTTTTTTATTGATTCTTGCAGCTTATTTCGAGAGCTTTCTAAAAGGTATTATAATAAAATATTTCCATTAAGCATTTTTCTTATGGGGTATATATAAAGTTATGAGAAAGTTTGAATGAATTTCTCCTCAGAATCAAACTATAAAACATATTCCACAAAATATTCATTTTCCGATAATCCTACCTGAATATTTTTATGTACAAAATAATGAGGGAATCAATTGTAAAAAATAAATTGTAATAATATAAAAAAGGATAGTTGTTTTCAAGAAAAAAATATGTCATTTACAATTAAAACATACATATTTCTTTCTTGAAAATTGTGTTTTTTTACACCAATTAATTCCTCCCATTATTTTGTGCACAAAAATATTAAAGTAATGGCATCGAAAAATAAATACTTCATGGAATATTTTATAGTTCATATAATAAAAAAAAGTTTAAAAAAAAATACTCCCGATTATTGCCAACACTAATTACAAAATAAAAAAGTAATTAATAAAAAACAAATAAAAATCTAAAATAAAAAAACTTAATTAAATAAATTTAAAAAATAGAAAACAAAAAGTAAATAAAATAAAACAAAAATATTACGGAATAAAATAATATTTCACAAATATTTAATATTTAATAATAAAAATATAAGCTTAGAAAAGTTTGAAATAATCTCTGGAATAATATCTATTTATAAATATTAATACGATTAACTTCAAGCTATTATTAAATATTACATTTACATATTATACATATATATGAGAAATAATAATTATTATTTCAATTTATTCTTATTTGAATTGACTCTTTTCACATATTTAACGTAATACGTATTTACAAAGGCTTAAGATTTTAGAATTAAATAATACTAACAAATTATTTTGTTACATTGTAATTATTATTAATTTTATATTTTACAAGAACAGTCGGGAAACACTAGGTGTGTTCGGCGTGTATACATGAATGTGTGCGCGTATGTTTTTAAATTTAGAGCGACGTCTCCCGACTTGTATTAATATTTACAAATAGATTATTTGAAACTTTTCTAAGCTTATATTTTTATTATTAAATATTAAATATTTGTAAAATATTTTTTCATTACTTAATATTTCTGTTTTATTTTACTTACTTTTTGTTTTTTTATTTTATTTTAATTTATTTAATTAATTTTTTTATTTTAGATTTTTATTTGTTGTTTTTTATTAAACTTTTTTCTTTTTCTTTTGTTTTATATTTTTTATTATTTAATTTATTAATTACTTTTTTATTTTGTAATTATTGTTGGCAGCAGTCGGGAGTATTTTTTTTTTAGAAAACATTTTTTTTTATTTCATTCTTTTAAAAACTGTATGCATCGAAAATACAACGCATTAATGTATTACACATTCTGTGTATAAGAACCTTAAATATGTGTTATGTTTTAAAACTCATAATGGTTACATTCAGCAGAACAATTACTCAATCGTCGTCTTGTCACTTGATGTTGATTTGTTGAATATATTACTGTTTTTCGCATCAAGCGCAATTATTTTTTTGCTGTATTACTTTTTCGTCTAATATTTTTTTTTCCTTTTCGTTCTTCATGTTACTTGTCACATAATTGTCTGTCTTCTTAAAATTTTTTTTTTATATTTTATTCTTGATCGTGACTATAATCTTAAATATTTGTTATTAAATCTAGCGATGACATTTAGTTGGTTCCTCTTCACAGGAAGTAAGGCGCAATATTTCTGCCAGTATGCACATTATGAGTGCGGCGCAACCATGCAGCCAATATATGTAGCGCAATCATACTATTATTCTTCTTTTGCTCTCATGTTTCTTTATCCTATACATATGTACAATTTTAATTATTATCTAACGTGTAATACAGAATATATAATAATAATTACATATTTACCATGCGACTCCAATGTAGTTTACATTTTTTCAAATATTTTTGCAATCTTCCAAGTATTCTACAATCTTTTTAATTAAACAATATCACAAGAAAGAGAAAGAAAGATAGATAAAAATATGTAATTGTAATATATAATTGTAATTACGCAGCAAATATAAATTTCTGCATAATCATAATTATAGTTACATAAACAAATATATAAATTTACATGTAATCATATGAGGTCTGTAAATAAAGTAATGAGACTTTTTCGAAATGAACTTTTATTTATAATTTAACTATAATTTAACTCTGTCTTTTTCAAAATAATTCTCTTGGGAAGTCACGCAGCGCCTGAGACATTATTTCCAATCTTTATAGCAGTGCTGGAACTCAAAAACCCGAATGGCCTGATCAGTTACAGCTGTTTTTACATTTTCGGTCGTATCAAAGTGATGTCCTTTGAGATGAGTTTTCAATCTCAGGAAGAGAAAGAAGTCATAGGGATTCAGATCAGGCGAATACGGGAGCTGGGGAACGACAGAAATGTTTTTATGTGCTTCCGATTACGGAGTTTTTGGCACGAAAAAACATTTCTGTCGTTCCCCAGCCTCTGTATTCGCCTGACCTGAATCCCTGTAACTTCTTTCTCTTTCTGACATTGAAAACTCATCTCAAAGAACATCACTTTGATACGATCGAAAACGTAAAAGCGACTATAACCGACCAACTGAAGGTCATTTGAGTTTTTGAGTTCCAGCATTGCTATGAAGACTGGAAACAACGTCTCAGGCGCTGCGTGGCTTCCCAAGGGAACTATTTTGAAAGAGATATAGTTAAATTATAATTAAATTATAAATAAAAGTTCATCTCGAAAAAGTCTTATTACTTTATTTACAAACCTCGTATAATTAAAAAAGATAATTACATAAAAATTATCTATATGTAGATATAATACATATAATTGTATATAATTATACAGTGATGGGAAAAAGTTCCGGGACGGCTGGATAATTTGAAAAATACGCATCACAGAGGAAAATGACCTAGACAAAAGTTGTAGGATTTTTCCCGGGCAATCCGACGGTGATCTTAGATTTGACCTTGGATAGTCATTTGAAGGTCACATAAAGATTACCTTCAATTTCTTAAATGGAACTCCCTATTTTTCATTGCATATTCTTGTAGCTTATCTCGAGAGCTTTCCAAAACACTATAATTAAGTACCTTTTTATTAAGTACTTTTTGAGTTATAAGGCTTGAAATAATTTCTTAATTTTACATAAACCATAAAATATTTAGTAAACCATTCATTTTTCGATTATCTTACCTTCATACTTTTATGTACAAAATAATGAGAGGAATCAATTGGTGTAAAGAAAACATACAGTTGTTTTTAAGAAAAAATATGGAATTGTTAATTGCAAATTACATATTTTTTCTTAGAAACAACTATGTGTTTTCTTTACACCAATTGATTCCTCTCATTATTTTGTACATAAAAGTATGAAGGTAAGATAATCGAAAAATGAATGGTTTACTAGATATTTTATGGTTTATGTAAAATTAAGAAATTATTTCAAGCCTTATAACTCAAAAAGTACTTAATAAAAAGGTACTTAATTATAGTGTTTTGGAAAGCTCTCGAGATAAGCTACAAGAATATGCAATGAAAAATAGGGGGTTCCATTTAAGAAATTGAAGGTAATCTTTATGTGACCTTCAAATGACTATCCAAGGTCAAATTTAAGGTCACCGTCGGATTGCCCGGGAAAAATCCTACAACTTTTGTCTAGGTCATTTTCCTCTGTGATGCGTATTTTTCAAATTATCCAGCCGTCCCGGAACTTTTGACACACGCTGTATAAGTATATATTTAAGTATATATATAAGTATATATATATAAGTATATATTTATCATTTGTCATATTCATTATTATATTATATATTAATGTTACCACTAGTTATTAAAAAATTACATTTTTCTAAATTATACTTTAAGCATATATTAAACTGTTATTTATTGACATAATAAAATATGCAATATTTTACTTTGTATTTAAAATCATATATTGTAATTTCAGATATCTAGCAACAGGAGATCAAATACTATCCATCGCACTAGCATATCGTATTAGAGAATCAACAGCATATGTTATTATAAAAGAAGAGAATGTCTTTGTCGTTTCTTTAAAAATTGTGCTGATCCTCTCTCCCAGTGATATTGAACCACTAGCAAAGCAGATAATCTAAAAAAATCTAAAAAAAACTTATATACAATTAATAATTAGATTTATACTTTTGTGCAAAATAGATATTTATAATAAATCTGTATTTATAAGAAAATATTTACGCGATTATTATATGTATAACTATGTAACTTTTATTCTATTATTATTATGTAACAAAAGACTATAAATAATTAAAATATTTGTTATAACCTCGACAACAATAAAAAGAAATTTCTAATAAAATAAATCATAAATAAAATATAAATAAAAAGTAAAAAATAAATAAATAAAATACAAACCTTTTACTTGTAACTTATTGTTAGTGATATATAACTTAGAGATAAATCATTTTTTATTGTATGTATATTCTAATATTCATTACTTTATGTATAAAATGTATATATATTTATATATATCACATATAAATATACTTTAATATTATTAAATATTAAATCATACATAATCAGATATATGTTGTGACGTTTCTTTTCAATTCTAATTTATCCGCAACACTCCTCGAGAAATCGAGGTTGGATGGGAGCGTGCGCGGGGAAGCGGAAACGCCGTCAAAAAAAATAACGAAATTCATGTACTCGCGTTCTGAGGAACCGGGATGGAGGACGTTCTCGCGCGAGCCGCAGCGGAGCGAAGGCCGTTTCGATATCTCGATAGGTTGGGTGCCAGATGCGGTCTTTCACGCATCAGTTTTTCCACGAAACTCTAAAGAACGCGAAAAATAATAGCCTGCTTCGCCACGGGCCGACTAGCTCGCCTAACGGTAGAGGGGAGGGGTTGTTAGAGAAAGTTAATTGATTATGCGAGTCTTCGCGGAACCAACAGACGACAGACAAGACGACAATCGACAACCAAGCGAGACGAACACTTAAATAAATTACGCGATTTGAACAAAGAAAGATAACAAGTTTATTACTAGAAAGATAAAATAACATACGAGTGAATAATAATAAATCGATAATAAGAAATGGATCAATATTAAACAATGAATCAGCAATCAATAAGAAGCGAGAATTCAACTGAGATTAATAATTCCTTACAGAGACATTGGTTCACTATGATCTCCACTAGAAACGAGAACGAATCATACAAATCAAGTTGAAACGACGGTTCACAATAAATTCGAACGAAATACGAAAGCGAAATATACAATACAATTAATCCTGGCACGAATAATACGACGGTATTCGGAGCAAATATCTGCTCGAAAACGACAACCAAAACGAGAGCGCTAAGACAATCCGAGGTTTATCCGAGCCCGTTTTTATGGCCGGAGTTGGGACTGAGCGAGACTTTACAGAATCCAAGGGATTTTCGGCACGGAAATATTCGCGGATAATATTCACTCAAAAGAGTATCGTAATTTCGACAACCAAATCGCCAATTTATCGCTACGAACTTTGCCTCACAATTTCCCAGTTCGCAATACAAAACGACAACTTAATAATTCGACAGCATAAGTAACCATAGATCGAAGATACTTAATACGTTTGCGAAGACGGATCACGTATGCGACAGGCGAACGATATTCTCGAATTTCGATAACCGACGGCGGTCGGAGATTTTTCTCCGCCGACGTTTCACCTCTTTCTTCCGCGTAAGCAGCTCAGATTTCACTCTCGATACTTTGGCGATTATTTCGCACCGCGACCAATTTGGCAGATACAAATTATCGTTTATTACGCGCTATTCGACGGCGTAAATAACGCGACGAAGACGCAAATATTCTATTAGCCTTTATTACGCTCTATTCGGCGGCGTAATAAGCGCGACAAAGACGCAAACACTAACGCTCACACTACCATAAAATACCATAAACGCTCACACTCACTCTTAACAACTGACGACGACATACGCGCAATCAGACATCAAAAATCGCCCTGAGATACTCTACGGAATATTCTACGCGGCAACGACAGCGGTACGACAACACGGGCGGTATTCGCTTTCGCGATCCTTCGCGCACGCGGTCGATATTCGGCGGTCGATAGCTACGCGTCATGAACACCCGAAACCCGGAGAGAGACGAACGTTGCCTTATCAATTTAACAAATTTAACACCTACGATGCGAGTGTCAGCTTTTCCTCGGTCGTTTGTCTCCGATCGCCCGAAAATTCACAAAATATCACCGGCTCGGCACTGAGCCTGAGCGGTCGCGAAACACGAAAATGGCGACGGCGGCAGAACGGCCGACCCGCGGACCGAATCGCGTATGTGGCTCACAAATAAGAGATGGGCAACCTCACCGATAATATTTCCTCCTGCAGGGGATGGTCCTTGGCCTCGTCCTCTGTTCGGTTCCGATAGCGGCGACAGAAATTCTCACATACAGAAAACGGCAACGACTAATTATTACTCGGCTAACTTGCTCGAGCGTCCGCACCAGAGTGATCCTCAGGGATGCAAGATTATCTCCGCAAGCAACATGCCACGCGTAGTGGAGAGGGTAACGGAGATGTGTGCGTAAGCACGTGTACGTGTGAGCTCGGCGCTTCGGCGAGCTTCGGCTAAAAGAAGAGGACAGAATACAGTTTTCTGTCTCCTTACAAGCAAGCAACGAAAACGACGGGCGACGCGCGACGCGGAACGCTGCTGAGCGAGCCTCGCTCTTCGATATTTCAATGTTTCTCTTTCACAGCTTTTCTTTATGTTTTTTATTTTTGTTAGAAATATATATAAATATGTATATACATAAACGTATAATATATTTATAATATATATATATATATATATACCTATATATATATATATATATATATATATATATATATATTATAAATATATAATATATAATATATTTATAATATATATATATATATATATATATATTATAAATATATTATACGTTTATGTATATACATATTTATATATATTTATAACAAAAAAAAAAATATATATATATATATATATATATATGTTATATATATACACACACGTTTTATAATATATTAAATATAATTAATTTTTTATACATTCAAAATATGAAATTAAGAAAAATAGTGCGATTTTCCACACCACCCATGAGGTATCACCAATGGCGCGTTAGGTTTTTTATGTGGACTTTCGCCTGGAGCCCTATTATACCACATTCCATTATTTCATTATATTTTACAAGTATGATGTCTGTTAAACAGACAGACAGACACACTCACACACACACACACACACACACACACACACACACACACACACACACACACACACACAAAAGATGTTTTTCATATTCTTGCTTTCTGTAAATATGGTGTTCGTTAGATAGACAAGATGTTTTGTACAAGCGTAATATCTGAATAAATAATAATAATAAATAAATAATAAATAATAATAAATAATAATAAATAATAAATAATAATAAATAGTAATAAATAATAAATAAATTTATTATTAATTAGAGGAGGGGCCAGCTATGTCAGGGTCTGCAGCATGTAATCTTAAATAATTTTTATTTTTCTTAGTAGCGGTAGCATATAATTTATCCGCTGACATAAGAGATAAATGCTTTTTGTCAATTTTCATTTGTCATTTTTATAGCTGTTTCGCCCCTCGTTTTTAATGCCGATTTAAATACACAAATAGCATTAATAGTAGTTGACGAAAACTTGTTACGGTTTTTCGTTTTTAAATTATTTAAAAAAGAAAACATTCTTTCCGGATCGGCATTTGAATTTGGAAAAGATCTTATAGTACTTATAACATTTGTTAAATTAGGATACTTAGTAAAATTATTGTGTCGATTTTGTAAAATTTTTTTCCACATACTGTCGAAATTTAATTTAGAAAAGTTTTGTTTTTCTTCTATTGTAAAATCTAATGGTAAAGCAATCCATTCTTCTTTTAAACCATTTTCATCAAAACCGCCAATAGTTTTAGCTATAAAAGAAACATCATTGAATGAGGTTTCTCTATTATTATCAAATAAAGTTATGTATGGTCGAAAAACTTGTAACTTTGATAAAAACATGTTGTTTATGGGTAATCTTTTACGAATTTCTTCCGCAGCAGTCACATAAAATGTTAAACAGTTCTCTCGAACAATTTTAACTATGTTTATGTGACCTTTAAGTGTTAATTCGTTTAGATATTCTTCACATTCTGATCCCAAAATAATTTCATTTATAACTTTTTGATTTTCTTTTAGTGAGAATATAATATTTGTAGAAAATGGTTTTAAATATTCTTCTTTTAAAAAATTTCGACAGATTTGGAAAAGAAAGTTTTGAGATTTTGGATGTAATAAATGAATCCTTGTTTCTAATGCTTGAAAGAATGCATTAAATGCATTAAAGTAATTTAAAACGTATTTTAAAAACAGGAAATAAGCTTTCATCTCTACGTTGTCCATCATAGACAATAGATATTCTCCAGAAGTTGTTTTTTCACTTACAACCATTTCAGTAAGAAAGTATTTAATTGTATTCCAAGATTCAAGAAGCCTTTCGATGCATAAATAGTGCGAAAGCCAGCGCGTATCACATAATTTCAATATTGTGCGATTTGTTTCTTGAAAACATTCACAAAATTCACGAAAAATAGCTGTACGTTTTGGACTGCTATTGAGATAAGTAGCAATTTTTTTTAGAAATTCCTCGCAATATGAAGGCATTTTAGAACAGGCCGCATGCGCTGCTAATGCAGAAGAATGGTATGGGCATGAAAATGTTAATAAATGTGGACACATTTTTTCCAATTTTTTTTGAAACGATAAATGTTTTCCTGTCATAACAGATGCATTATCGCATGATAAGGCTACGATATTTAAAAACGGTATCTGTAATTTCACATTTAAATGCCTCAAACAACTTTTCTGCGCTTGAATCTTTGGCATCAATATCGATTAATTTGATTAATTGTGAGCGAATATCTAATGTCTCTGGATCAACGTATCGAACAAGAAAAGTCATCCATTTATTATTTGTTACATCAGATGTTTCGTCAATAAAAATTGTAAATTTTGTATTTTGAAGTTTGTTGACGACACGATCTGTTTCGACCGGGCACAAAACATTTGTAATAATGTTTTTACATTTTGTTCGGCTCATGCTCATGCTTTTTAACACATTAGGATCTTCTCCTATATGTTGGAAAAAACTGAGGATTTCTTTTGTCGTTTGATGCGAAATATTTTTATCAGCAATTAATGCAGCATATCTAATTTCTACTATTCTCTTTCGTTCTTTAAACGTAAGTGAATCATCTGCTACGTTTTCGTTTGTTATATTCTTTGTTTCTGTTTTAATTTTACATATTTCTAAATGTGCTTTTGATTCTGCGTGACGATATATTTTGGATAAATCCGCTTTCATAGATTTATCGCAAAATAAACAAAAAAATGAATTTCTATCGTGTGATATTTTTTGCAACCATGGCTTAAATAATTCTATCTCTAGCCACTGTTGTTGAAACTTGTATTTTTCAGATATTTTTTTATCTACATTTTTATTATTATTTTCATCAGTGCATAGAGATGAATTATTTTCTTTAATATTATTTTTATGAGTCGCAGAATTTGCATGTCTCAAAACATGCGTATTGCACAAAATATTTTTATTGCATATTGTGTAATGATATAAGCTTTCATTAAAAGGTACTTTACGTATCCAACAATTAATACGCTCATCATTGAGCCAATACTCTGAAAAGCTTCGCTTAGATTTTTTTAATTCATCGCACATTATGAAATAAAAAATAAGCAGAAACAAAGAATTAAAGAAGAGTGAATAAAAGAAGATAAAGTCAAAAGGATAAAGATATATAAAAATTTTAAATAATAACTCACAATTTGGGATCGTGATAGTCTCTTGAACACCAAGGTTTCACAAGGCACGTATATAAACAAATGCCGAGTGTGCCTCATTCTCAGTACACGAAAGAACGGCAATAAACGAATTTGAACTGAACGTCAACATAATGGCTCGTAAGTAAATCATTATATATTTGTACACGGTAAAAAACATTTTGTATTTCTGTAGATTTTTCTTGTGTAGAAATTTTTGTGTTAAATTTTTAACATACTTTTATGTTAATGTAACATATTGTCGTTGTGTTATTTTGACTTTTCTACATTGAGTTAATTCACCGTTTCTAAGAGTTAAAAACAACACAATAACGTTCAAATGTTACATTTTTGTGTTAATTTTTTACATATTACTTGTTATTTATTTACATATTTGACTTCTGTTAAATTAACATTAAAATTAGAGTGAATAAATTGGAACATGTGAAATATGTTAAATTTAACACAAAATGTTTTACTGTATAAAAAAATACTAAGAAACTCATCTTTTTAATTTTTCTAAATTTTAGAGGAAATCAATGCAGAAATGGGCGCGCTCGCTCTCCAAGAGCCAGATATGCGGCAGTTGATGCAACAAATGTTGCATCAACAACAATTGTTTCAGCAGCAGCTGCAATTTTATATACAGCAGCAGCAGCAGCAGCAGCAACAGCAACAACAACAACAACAGCAACAACAGCAACAGCAGCAGCAGCAAGAAGAGAAGGGACAACAGGCGCAAAATGGTAAATTATTTTTTTATATTAAATTTTATTTATCCAATTATTTATATATATATATATATATATATATATATATATATGCATTTTTATAATTTATTTATTATTTATGTTTTAATTTTCAGATAACATAAGAAAAAGAGGAGGCGGACAGTCCCGTAGACGATGGTATGCCCGGCGAAATAGGGGCACTAGGGACGGATGGGGCGTCGCCAGCACCCAAAATAGGGGAGGCCAAGAAGCTGGCCGAGGACGAGGAGGCGGTCGAGGACGAGGAGGCGGCCGAGGCCGAGGAAGGCCAATAATTATAAATAATTATTATTATTAAAAAAAATTATAATTAAAAAAAAATTATTAATAAAAAAAAATAAAAAACAATATAATAATCCAGAATATTTTACTTTCCCTTCTTTCTACTTTCTTCCTTCCTTTTTTGTAAAATATAATGAAATAATGTAATGTGGTATAATAGGGCTCCAGGCGAAGGTCCACATAAAAAACCTAACGCGCCATTGGTGATACCTCATGGGTGGTGTGGAAAATCGCACTATTTTTCTTAATTTCATATTTTAAATGTATAAAAAAATTAATTATATATAATATATTATAAAACGTGTGTGTATATATATGTAACATATATATATATATATATATATATATATATATTTTTTGTTATAAATATATATAAATATGTATATACATAAACGTATAATATATTTATAATATATATATATATATATATATATATTATAAATATATTATATATTATATATTTATAATATATATATATATATATATATATATATATTATAAATATATTATACGTTTATGTATATACATATTTATATATATTTGTAACAAAAATAAAAAACATAAAGAAAAGCTGTGAAAGAGAAACATTGAAATATCGAAGAGCGAGGCTCGCTCAGCAGCGTTCCGCGTCGCGCGTCGCCCGTCGTTTTCGTTGCTTGCTTGGTAAGGAGACAGAAAACTGTATTCTGTCCTCTTCTTTTAGCCGAAGCTCGCCGAAGCGCCGAGCTCATACGTACGCTTACGCACACATCTCCGTTACCCTCTCCACTACGCGTGGCATGTTGCTTGCGGAGATAATCTTGCATCCCTGCGTGGAAGGCTGAAATCGAGTCTCAGCTCGCAAGTTGCTACGAACGGATAAACCGCTCACTAGACGAACAAGCTCGAGTGCTCTTTTGGAGTTTTGGAACTCCCGTAACCGGCAGGTCTCGCCATACTTCGCCAGCGGAGCCGCATACCTCGGCCGACGTCAACGCCCCGATCACCAGGGCCCATACGACAAAAGCCGATCAGCGGAGGAGCCGAACCGGAGAGACGAGTTTCTTTCGAGCTCCTGCTTTGGAAGCTGGTACCCATCGACCTTGATTCACCCAGGTTCACCAGGCCACCTCGACAACTTCTGGAAGTCTAGGACGTGCGCATCAGGAGGTACACATCGCCAACTGGACACTGGGCAGTACCAGGAGCCCTCTCGCCTCTGCCGCCTTCACCACCTGGCAGATCAACCAAGGCGACGCAGACAGCAGCAACGAGCCGAGTGCATAGGAGTACCCAGGTCACTCCGCTACTTCCAGCGACCACCGAGCAGGGTACGCAGTCGGACTCAGACTGGGAGACACCCACGCAGACTGCAGCCACACAGACCGAGCCAGCTGCAGTGGACGAAAACAACAACCGTCCAAGGCGCACAGTGCGCTACACGAAGACTCTACCGAGCATTTCCTACAGGGAGCGCCTGTAGTTACAAACGGTCCTTTTCAGGGCCCATGTAAATATACGTCGTTAAACTTTGATAAGTGTAGTTACTCCGAGGCGCACCTAACTCTCCTGCGGAATCACCTCTCCTGCCAAAATTCAAGAACGCGAGATTAAGGCGGACACACAACGAACGAACCGCCATAAATTGGTGACTAGCCGACGTTCAGGAGAGAGTGAAACATGCCGAAGAAGGAGAGCACGATCATCGTAGATGATGACGACACCGGCGTTAATCGAGTGGCAATGCGCATCCCACCATTCTGGCCGGAAGATCCGGAATTATGGTTCGCACAGCTCGAAGGACAGTTCGCTCTAGGCGCCGTCACCGATGACGACATAAGATACGGATACGTCTTATCCAAGTTAGAGCCTCGGCAAGCAAGGGAGATAAAGGACGTCATCACCAATCCCCTTTCCAACAACAAGTATGCTGCTATAAAGAGCGCACTCGTACAGCGACTGACAGATTCGCAGGAGCAGCGGATCCGACAAATGCTAGAAAGAGAGGAGCTTGGAGATAGAAAGCCGTCGCAGTTCCTCCGACACTTGTCTACGCTGGCAGGGACTACCGTATCCGAGGATTTGCTACGAACGCTATGGTTAGGGTGTCTTTCCGCACAAACGCAAGCCATATTAGTCACCAGGAAGACCGACAAACTCCAGGACGTAGCAGAGCAGGCAGATAGAATCCACGAGGTAAACTGCAGAGCCCTCATCTTGGCAGCAGAGCATCCACCAGTAGCTTCCACCAGCAGTCCGCAGAGCACGTGGGCAAGCCAAATGGAAGCACTTACACAACAAATGGCTACCCTGACAGAACAGCTGACCAACATGGCCAAGGAGTTGCGGAAAGGACGCAGCCGAGCAAGAAGCCGATCAAGGGATAGACCACGCAGCAAGACTCCCGCCAAGGAGGATCTATGCTATTATCACAGACGATTCGGAGCAGACGCTCGACGTTGTACACAGCCGTGCACATTCGAAAAAACGAATAGAGCACTCATTGCTGGCGGCAAATGAAATCAGCCCGACACCAAGCCGCCTATACATCACGGACAATAACACGAAGATAAAATATCTAGTGGACACTGGATCGGACGTAAGCGTCTTTCCACGATCTTCCACCAACACCAGGAGACGACCAGAAGCATACGAGCTGTTTGCGGCAAATGGCTCACCGATAATCACATACGGCTCAATCACGATCAAGCCGGACTTCAACTTGAGGAAAGCATTTCCTTGGAGGTTTATAGTAGCCGACGTGGGTCAACCTATTATCGGATCCGACTTCCTCGCACACTACGACTTGCTACCGGACATGAGAAGGGGCAAACTCATCGATGGGAAGACCGAATTGACAGCCGCAGGCACAAGGTGCTACAAACAGGTCCTGTCAATCAAAACCGTGGTAGAAGAAAGCGAGTTCCACACGCTTGTAAAGGAGTTCCCGAACATCACCAGACCGACACAAGCCAGGGAAGTGGTAAAACACGGGACAGAGCATCACATACAAACGACGCCAGGCCAACCGGAAGCCTGCAGGCCAAGGAGATTAGCCGGACAAGTTAAAAATAGCCAGAGCAGAGTTCGACCTACTTTTCCAAGAAGGCATCATACAACCTTCAAAAAGCGCATGATCATCACCTCTTCACATAGTCCCGTAGAAAGATAACACTTGGCGGCCATGCGGAGATTACAGAAGACAATACAAGGACCATTCCTGACAGATATCCTATACCGCACATTGAGGACTTTGCGCAGACGCTCCACCAAAAGAAGATCTTTTCAACGATCGATTTGGTTAGAGCGTACAACCAAATTCCATTACGACAAGAAGACATCTTGAAGACGGCCATAACAACATCATTTGGTCTCTTTGAATTTAGATACATGCCATTCGGATTACGCAATACAGCACAAACATTCCAGAGATTCATCAACGAAGTTCTTCATGGCCTGGAATTCTGCTATGCGTACATAGATGACATACTGGTGGCATCACCGGATAAAGAACAACACGAGACGCATTTGAGACAACTATTCGCACGACTCAGCGAGTACGGGGTTAGAATTAACCCAGCCAAATGCACGTTCAAATCAGACACAGTACGTTTTCTGGGATACTTAGTCACAAAGGAAGGAACTCAACCCTTGCCAGAAAAGATTACCGCCATAAAAAGCTTCCCGCAACCAATGACGGTGAAGCAGCTACGACAGTTTCTTGGGATGATCAACTTCTACAGAAGGTTCATTCCAAAGACGGAAGAACAGGCAATCTTGAACGACGCTTTAAAAGGACCTAAAACGAAAGGAAAAACGCTGGTCGAGTGGAATCTGGAGCGCGAACAGGCATTCGAACAATGCAAGGAGAGCTTAGCGAGAGTAACGCTCTTAGCTCATCCGGATCCAACGGCTAGTCTCGCAGTAACGACCGACGCATCAGCAACTGTAATCGGCGCTGTGATTCAACAGAAAACGACGAACGGATGGCAACCTTTGGCATTTTTAAGCAAAAAACTGAGTACGGCACAAGTAAAATACAGCCCATACGACAGGGAATTACTAGCCATATACATTACCATCAAACACTACAGGCATATGCTAGAAAGAAGAGTATTCACCGTTTTCACGGATCACAAGCCGTTAATACACGCATTTAAGAAGGATCCTATGCAGAGCTCGCCAAGACAAGCGCGACATCTCGAGTTCAATTATATATAGGACAATTCACGACGGACATAAGTAGTGAGACTATGTCAGTTCTAACCCAGGACCTCTCAGGGGGGGTGAGGCGCGAGGGAAACCGCGGTGCGGGGGGGGAGTGACGTCACGCGCGGGGAAGGAGGATCCGCGGCGCGAGCGATGGACGAGGGGGTCCGCGAGGTGAAGGGGGATCCGCGGCGCGAGCGATGGACGACGGATCGGCGCGGTGAAGGGGGATCCGCGGCGCGAGCGATGGGCGAGGGGGTCCGCGAGGTGAAGGGGGATCCGCGGCGCGACCGATGGATGAGGGGGTCCGCGCAGTGAAGGGGGATCCGCGGCGCGAGCGATGGGCGAGGGGGTCCGCGAGGTGAAGGGGGATCCGCGGCGCGACCGATGGATGAGGGGGTCCGCGCAGTGAAGGGGCATCCGCGGCGCGAGCGATGGACGGTGGTGTGAGAAGGACAGCGCTACGTATGGGAAAAGGACAGTGCAAAGTGTGAAGAGGACAGTGCTACGAGTGCGACAAGGATGGCGTTAACGTGGGACAAGGACGACGTATAGGTAGGAGAAGGACGACGCAAAGGTAAGTGAACAACGAGTATATTCTAAGCAAAAGAGAGAGAACGATAATATCGAGAATAACAACGCGTGCGAGAGAGAACGATAATACCGCGAGACTTACAATTAGCGCGCGCGAAAGAGAGAACGATAGCGCGAAGACTTACAACTAGCGCGTGCGAAAGAGAACGATAGCGCGAAGACGACGCGTGCAAGAGAGAATGTTGAGATTAACGCATGAGAGATAACAATACTTAAAACTAGCGCAAGAGAGACATAGGGATGGGAACGCATGGAGAGGCGTGTAAATAATTAGATTTTTTTTTACGGATATAAAATATATAAAATTTATTAAAAATGTGTATGTGTTAATACAATTGTGTGTGTGTGAGTGTATGTACTTAAAATTATGATTATAATAATAAAATCAATAATAATAAAATAAAATATAAAATATAAAAATAAAATAATTTGGGGGTGCGGGTCAGGGGATGGTCACTCCTGGAAGACTAGGAGCGATGTGTCGGGCTGAGGGACTTCCGCTCCTGGTCCTCTCGTCGACCATTCATATACTCTCGTAAACTCTGAAATTAAACACAATAATTGTAAATGTTTTAAATTTATTACACATTATTACAAAAATATTTTTACCTTCAAATCTTCCAAGTCTTGCAGTAGCTTATTCTCATGCTCAGCTTCTTCGAGTTTTTTTATGTCTTCATATAATTCAAGTTGTTCAAGTTCTTCACGTAGTCTATTTCCATAACATTTTACTGCAGTGTGATTAGGATCTTCTTCTCTATACCTGCACCAACTTGTGCTACAATTGTCAACCAAGTTCGCCCAATATTTTCGAGATTTGAAAAATCCTGTCAATGAAATTATGCGGGGATTTTTCAAGCCGAGCTCTCGACTTCTTATAAATTGCACAACTGAAGTTTCCAGATTCTTCTTCAAAAGTTGTTCCCGCTTATACTTAAGTAATTCTTCAACACTAGTTTTCGCTCTCCTCTTTCTCTCAAGCTCATTTGTTTCCGCCTCTGAAGCAATCCAATCATCCATATCTTCATTGTCAAAGATAGAAACGTTTTCTTCAGCCATAATAAGAGGTCAACGAAACACACAAGACTAACGAAACGCAAAGAACAACGAAATAATATTCTAATGTCGCAGACTCCTCTTTATTATATATCTTTTTAATACCTCGCGTCTCATTCTAACTAGAGCATCGCGTCTTATCTACCTCAGCATTTCTCTACATCTTTGGCGGAGCGTGTTGAGAAAAATTGTCGACTATTCTTATTCGTATGGAAGGAAAGAAATAAAATTCATAGATGGAATAAAAATAATTATTTATTGCACGCATCGTAAAGAATATCATTTACAGCACATGTTAATAATTCGCAATCGATCAATGATTCGCTGTCAAAGACATCACTTTCACGTATCGTTTTTACAGTATTGCATACAGTAGTAATATTATTACATTGTAATACAGTTTCAAATTGTTTAAATTTTTCATTTACGAGATACATATTCTCGCATAACCAATTGTGCATATGATCGATACAATTTTCAAAATTAAATAAATGTATTAACGTTTCTGGTTTCATGTACAAAGAATTTTCGCATAATGCAAGTTTTACAATTTTTGATTGATACATTTCAATCGTTAAATCTCCAATCCTTAATGGGAGAGCAGTCGATTGTAGAAATTGTTCAACGTCTGCTTGCTTCCGCATCAACAAATTCCACGTTGAAAAGGGCAATACTATTTGATTGCCTCCATTATCGCCGAGAATCAGCTCCAAGTACGATACAGCTCCAACGCTTATTCCAATGTCCAAATACTTGTACGACGTCGGGGTTAGAGCGTACCTTCTTCCAAGTATGCGAGCTGCACGACGAGGCTGGATACTATAAAATATAAATAATTATACAACAATATTAAAAATCAATAAGTAACAAATTTTTTAAACGATTTAAACTTACGTGTCGCATTTTTGCTTCTTACACAGTGAAGTTTCACCGTTTCGAATCGGAACGTAGAAATTCATATTTCTTCAGCGATGAATCTTTCACACGTGCGATGCAATACTGCATTGATGCAATACTGCAATCGTATTAGAATCAATATCAATTCAAATAGTATCCCAAATTATGATGTAGAGGGGATTATTGCTGACACAACATTTTAATTTCCTCCAAAATTTTGTCGCGCCGATGTACGGCTGCGATGACATCATCATCTTCGGAACAAAGATTTAGTTGAATTTGCAAAAATCGAGCGCCGATGTACGGCTGCGCCTGATGCAATCACGTTAAAATTTTCAAATGTACGTGACAAATAGTGAAAAAATAACCGCCAAGGTTAAAATGTGTATCATCCCTAGACAAAGATTTAGCTGAATTTGATAAAATTGAGCGCCGATGTACGACTGCCACTGATGCAATCGCACCAAAATTATTCAAATGTATGTGACAAATAGTGAAAAAATAACCGCCAAGGTTAAAACATGCATCATCCCCAGACAAAGATTTAGCTGAAAGCGCTAAAATCAAGGGCCGATGTACGGTTGCCCCTGATGCAATCACGTTAGATTTTTCAAATGTACGTGACAAAACGTGAAATTATCAAGGTCAAATTGCACACGGTACTACGGGGAATTTTTTGTAAGATGAAATCGTTCTAGAATGTTCGATGATAAAACAATGCATGAGACGATATATAAATCATGATAGAGAGACGCACCCCACCAGTAGCTAAAGTGCATCAGACCTATCATTGGAAACGCTAAATTTTGCAAGTGTACGTTAGCAATATGGAGGAGCAAATTTTGCGAGAACAATCCGCTTTGCTTGATTCGCTGGAAAACTACATTGTGTGGGAGCAACGATGCGACGAGTACATCGAGTCGTTGGAAGAGCAAAGTCGAATCAAACGGCCGCGATTATCGATCGGAAATCGACAATCACTGATAGCTCGGATCGCGCGTCTCGAAGGTTTGAAAAATTCGGTACGTGGACGTTTCGTACACGCGGGTGCCGGATGTAGTGCGCGTCAAAATGGACTTGTGTGGCGCGAAATTGATACGGCGTTCGAGAGTCGCGTATCGACTGGTGCGGTGATAAATTATAATCACATCGAACCGCGCCAATTTCTCGATGACGCTAAGGACATTGTGTTGGAACATGTGCAGGACGCTCTAAAAAAACACAATTGTGTAAAAGTGAACACTATATTCAACGGCGAATTTGTGTCGGGTGATAAACACGCGAATAAAAGTGTGAATACGAGAAACTATGAACTCTTTCGCACATCCGATTTACGCGAGTGGTACGAACAGCGCGTTATCGAGTCCACCCTAGCGTCTCTGGAAGAGTTTCAGGAACGCGAAAGCGGGTGGGCATTGTCGCGAATACTGAACTTGACTGTAAATATAAACAAGTACAATCCCATGCGCGCGGGATGTCACATCAAGTTACCGCGGGAGATTATGATGAAGAGAGCGGTGATTAACGTGTAATCAAAGGACAATGCGTGTTTCGCGTGGGCAGTGGTCGCCGCTCTGTATCCCGCCGAAAGTCATGCGGAACGGGAATCATCGTACCCGCATTACGCGACAGTGCTGAATCTCCGGGACATTGAGTTTCCAGTGACTGTGAATCAGATTAAAAAGTTTGAACATGCAAATGACATTTCAATCAATGTGTACGGCATCGAAGACAAAAACATTGTCCCGATACGTCTTTCGGACCAGAAGCGGAACAAGCATGTGAATCTGCTGTACACTGAAGACGGCAACAGCGTGGGACATTTCGCTTGGATCAAGAATTTATCCCGGCTCGTGAACTCACAACTAACCAAAAATTATCACAAGAAATATATCTGCGATCGGTAAGTTTATTTTATATTATTTGAAAATTATAATTTATATAAAAAATCTTATGATAAAAAAATTTTTTATTTCTTTTACAGATGTTTACATTATTTTCTTTCGGACGCCAAGTTGCAGTCCCATACGGTCGACTGCGGAAAGCTAAACGACTGCGCTGTCCGATTGCCGAGCGACAAGGACAAGTGGCTCGAGTTCAGCAACCCCATTCGGAAGGAGCGGCTTCCATTTGTGGTCTACGCCGACTTGGAATGTGTCCTGACCAAGACGAAAGAAGAAAAATTATATCAACGCCATCGGGTATTTAGTTTAGCTTATTATGTACATTGTTCGTACGATGACTCATTATCAGCGTATCATTCGCGTCGTAGCGTTGATTGTATAGCATGGTTCGCCGAAGACCTTAAAAATTTGGCGTTACGTGTAAAAAATATTTTAAAAATAAATGTCCCCAAATTGGTAAATTTAACGTCCGAAGAGTGGGAGAAATTCCATAACTCGTTGTCATATATGCGAAAAACCGTTCGCGCAAGACGATACACGCGTTCGCGATCATTGCCATCTGACCGGGCGATACAGAGGACCTGCACACTCAAATTGTAATCTAAATTATAAAGATTCTTTTTGTATTCCGATAGTTTTTCACAATTTATCCGGTTACGATTCTCATTTTATTATCGAGGAAATAGCCACAGCGTTCGAAGGGAAAATCGAGTTATTACCGATAACCAAGGAAAAATATATTTCGTTTACCAAAAGTATTGATCTTAAAGAAGAAGAAGAATCAAAAAATAAAATAAAATTACGTTTCATCGATTCATACAAATTTCTCGCATCGAGTCTCGATAAATTGGTATCATTTTTAGATAAAGATAAGCTTAAAATTTTAAAATCGGAGTTTCAAAATTTATCTGCCGAAAATTTCAATTTGTTAACGCAAAAAGGTGTATTTCCATACGAATACATCGATTCCGTCGACAAGTTGCATGATACGTGTTTACTACCGCGCGAATCGTTTTACAGTTCCTTGACCGGTGAAACTGTATCCGAGAGCGATTACGCGCACGCCGAGAACGTCTGGACACGATTCTCCATTCGGACGCTAGGCGAATATAGCGACTTGTACCTCAAAATTGATGTCTTGTTATTAGCCGACATTTTCGAAAACTTCGAGATAAATGTATCGAAAGTTACGGACTCGACCCCGCGTATTATTATACTCTCCCCGGATACACGTGGGACGCCATGTTGAAGCATACAAAGATCACGTTCGAGTTGCTTACAGACATCGACATGGTTATGTTTATCGAACGTGGTATACGCGGTGGTCTGAGCCAATGTTTGGGTAGATACGCTCGCGCTAATAACATGTACATGGAGTCGTACGATCCATCGAAACCATCATCGTACTTGATGTACTTTGATGTAAATAATTTGTACGGATGGGCAATGTGTCAACCGCTGCCCTATGCTGATTTTCGATGGGTCGACGATGTGTCAAATTTTGACGTATCATCCATCGCGCTAGATTCTTCTACGGGCTATATCCTCGAAGTGGACCTCGAATACCCGCAACATCTTCACGATGCACACACTGACCTACCGTTTTGCCCGACACGCGACAAACCACCTGGCAAGCGGGAATTCAAGCTGCTTGCAACGTTATACGATAAGAAGCGTTACGTGATACACTACCGCAATCTGCAGCAGTGTACACGTCACGGCCTTCGTGTAACAAAAATACATCGAATTTTACAGTTTTCACAATCTCCCTGACTTCAAAATTACATAGAATTAAATACACATTTCAGAACATTGGCTAAAAATGATTTCGAAAAAAATTTATACAAATGAATGAATAATGCGGTATTTGGTAAAACGATGGAAAATGTGCGCAAATCGTGTCGATGTAAAATTATTAACAAAGTGGGACGGACGATACGGTGCAGAGGCGATGATCGCGAAACCAAATTTCCACAGCAGAAGCGTTTTTTCGGAAAACTTAATCGCTGTGAAATTGCGTAAACGCACTCGAGGTGAAATTCTACAAACCGATTTACGTGGATATGTGCATCCTCGACATATCCAAGACATGTTTGTACGAATTTCATCACGAGTATATGGCGCCAATGTATCGCGACAAATGTCGAGTAATGTATACCGATACGGACAGTCTCATATATCACATCGAGTGCGCGGATGTGTATAAGAATATGAAGCGCGACATCGCTAGATTCGACACGAGCGATTTATGCTGCGATGGATAATGTGTACGGTATACCGCTTGTAAATAAAAAGTACCGGGTTTGATGAAAGGATGAAAACAACGTGCCATAATGACCGAATTCGTCGGGCTCAGAGCAAAGATGTACGCGTTACGAGTGAATGGGAAAAAGGATACGAAAAAAGTCAAAAGGCGTCAAGAGCAACGTTGTCCGCGAGGCCGATAATGATCATTATCGCATCGTTAATTTCGTCCTTTATCAGACCGAATTCATCGGATCCGGCACTTTTTTATTTACAAGCGGTATATCGTACGCATTGTCCATCGCATAATCGCTCGTGTCAAATCTGTATATCGCGCTTCATGTTCTCATAGACATCCGCGCACTCAATGGATATATGAGACTGTCTGTGTTGTGTACATGATCTTACATTGTCGTAATACAGAGGAAATATGTACTCGTGATGAAATTCGTACAGACACGTCTTGGATATGGATGCTAGGTGGGCATTGGTCCGAATACTTAATTTAACGACAATGAAATCTTGTCAATTATTGAAGAACTTCGCGAGGCCAACCTATTATAAATTAAACTATGCGTCGACGCTACGTGTCATTCTGTTAATGTTCTCGGTACCCGAAATGTCGATAATAAAATTGGAATACGCTCGGAACAATCGATCGACTATTGAACGGTTATCGAACGGAAATGAACGTCCGTCGAACAGCTATTGAACGGTAATTGAACGGTCATCGAACAGTAATTGAACGGTCATCGAATGGAACGAACGCTTCGTTCGAACGGTCATCGAACGGTTAATGAACGGTCATTGAACGGAAACGAACGGTCATCGGAACGGAAATGAATGACCGTTGAACGGAAATTACAAATGGGATCGATGAGCTATCTCGACTCGTTGCAGAGTACAATACGCGAAAACATCGCACCATCGATATGAGACCTGTCGACGTCACCTCCGGCGATCGCCGAAAAACTTTTAAATACTTGTGACACAAATCTCTCTCTAT
>NW_020229854.1:332222-400159 GCF_003227725.1 Camponotus floridanus | reverse complement strand
TCATCGAACGGAACATGAACGCTCTTCGAACGGAAATGAACGGTAATTGAACGGTCATCGAACGGAAATGAACGTCTCGAACGGAATGAACGGTAATTGACGGCCATTAACGGAAACGAACGGTAATTGAACGCAAAACTATATTCACTTATCAAACAAATATTACAATGTATTACAATGTATCACAATTATATGAAATACAATATCTGTGGCAGCTGTGTCACGTATGGAAACATGATACTGCGCACAGCATAGATAGGGATGAGGAAAAAAAGGAGAGAATAAGAAAGACGATAAAAATATATCGCATCATCAATTTATTATAAGTATGGATTCGAAGAAATCATCATGATGTTTCAACCACCAATTATAAATTTTAAATACATTTTGTAAAGCGCAATTTTTTACATGATTTTCACAACGCATAGTATTCTTAACATCTAACTTATTTAAAGAAGCTACATCCTCATAGTCTGCATCCAAAGTTTCGATAATCACATCGTTTCTCGCATCATCGTCCAGTATATCGGCCAACCATTGCCGTTTTTCATGGCCTTTAACGTACACGAGAGGTGACGCATCATCCTCCTCCGTTGCACCCATCACCGCCGTCGTGATTAAACGTTTCGAATTCCAATATGAAACGTGTCCATCATTCCACGATAATCCATGGTGGTTTTTAATCAGCCATAAAACCTGGCATCTCTCAGATTTTGTGAGCATGTACCATGGTACCGGGCATGTAAAAATGTAATGAGAAAGTACGGATCCATTTCTCAAAACCGCAGCTTCCTTCACGACAAAATTTTTCCCAACGATAAATCCTTGCAGATCCACAAACGTTGGCGCAGCCATGATGATAAGATCCGATCGCAGACTGATGTCAATCATCAAACATCTCAATCTTTTATATTTTTCTTCATATGCAATGGAGGGGATATTTGCTGACCTATGTAATTTTGCGGACTACATTAGTCAATGGATTATATTCGACAACCCGATCGTGCAAGATGAGACAATAGGCGGTAGTATTCGCAGGTATATTTTCCCTGCACTCAAACTCTATTCTCACATCCACGGTAGCAGTTTTGACAGACTCGTTTTGTCGCGAGCAATCAATGACCGCTAGAGGACCGCAATGTAGAAATTTTGGAATGGTTAATAGCGCGGTGCTATTATCGCATCCGTAATACGATTTGCGAAAACGAGAGTACATGTCGAATAGGACGGCGAATCTATTTTTTTCAAAATCTAAATTTAAATCATCGTAGGGATAAAATTCCGAGTTTAAATAGAGTTTAACGTTGGTCAATTTGCAGTTATCGAACAATGTAACATCTTGTGACACCGAATTCTTTTTACCAGTTTGTAGTGCAAAGATCACGTATCGCGGTTTCTCTAGCTGGGAGGCGGCTTTCACGGTCCACGAATGTTTGGTCGTGCTATGTAACAGAGGAAATTCGTATAAATCCCAAGATCGGAAACTCATGTTCAAATATCGTCCGCTTTCCAACATTCGCAACATTGATAATTTATTAATCTCGTTCAATATTACATGAGGCATACGCCACTGTATCTTGAGTAATTCAATCTCAGCTTCCGACGACGGATGTCCGAATAGACAATTATTATCGTTGCGCGAACGTATCAAAATCAATTCGTGACGAGCGTTAATCACAACGCGTTTATAATCTTCGCAAAATCCCAGCAACATGTTGAGCGGCACGCAAAAGTTGAAATAATTTTTGTCACCGTTGTACGTCAAATCCCACGATGCATTCTTCAAGTTTATACTTTTCTGATGTGTTAGAGAGACATAATTTTTGAGCGTCGATGTTATTCCAACATTTCTGTTGCGATCAATCTCTACTCCGTCGAGTTCGTATCGAAGCTCATCAAACATGAATGCGACGCAATTGTTTCCCAATACAACCTTCATTTCATCATTCGCTTTACGCACATTAAATCTTCCCTCGATGTAAAGAAAGCTTTCGCACGGTAACGTGTATAAATCCTGATGTTGTATAGGTATTCGTATCTCGTCGCTGTATCCAAGCGTCGTATTGGCGTACGGATTGTACGTATGAGTCTCAATCTTGACGATGCGATCATCAAAGACTGACTCACCTCCGATATTCAAAACATCAATCATTCTTTTCGTACGATGAATCCCAATGATTTCAAAAATTCACGATTCAACGCGCTCAGCTTCTTTTTAACGGCAATCTTATTATTGTCACCCGATACTGCTCGCCTTACTGCAATAGTATTGTCCCGCGTAAAAGTATTGTCTCTCGCGTGCTCCGTTTCGTTCAGTACAAGCATACTATGTTTGTCGCCGCCGTATATGCAATCTTACGGTAATTTCCTCTCCTCGAAAATCGAGCAATCGACCTCTTTGATCCACAATACGTATCGTTAAATCCGTAATGCTCCGTACAACGATCGGCAGATAAATGATCTGTGCCGGCGTTTCCGATATCTTATATCCTGGCGGTACGCTCGGTGAAAATTCATGTATCGTGTGTACGCGCATGTCGTTGCTGTACGCACCAGTAGTCACGTTGCATTCTATACGAATAATATTTACGTTTATAATATTAACAGGTTCGTCTGATTCATACCACTTGCGAGGTTGCAATATACGATTCGACGAGAATCCAAGCAAGGATCCTACATTGTCGGGTTTGGTAAAGTTTATTCTGTAGGCGCATTTGATTTCACTCTTTAGCGTACTGTGATTGGCGCGGAGCACTATTGGATATTCCTCATCATAATCGTTTTCACCATCTCTGGAAAGGTGTTCATCTCGCAAAATTGCGCGTTTGAGATAATCATTTATGGCGTGCAATTCGTACGATCCTTCGGGAATTGTAATTTCCTTGTCGTCGTTGCCAAAATAAAATTTATTATTCGAAAAATTTACGTTCGGAATCGTGTGATAAGTTTCAAAATCCGTTAATCCGAGCTCGTAATCGGCATCGGTCAAATCTATAGCGGGGAAATAGCTTACAGCGAGAACGCTGCTTCTGCCAGTCAACGTAAGTGTCAGTGACATGTCGAACGAATACTGAGTCATGACGATGGATTGTCAGGCTTTAAATTGATCGTTTGAAGAAATTTTAAACACAACTGTCCACAGATACTCTGATTATAACTTTGATAAGATGTGTAATTGTATTCAATTTTCACTCGTCCGAAATATCGTACAAGTTCCTTGGGCGGTCGAAGATTTCCAAAACTGTCGAAATATACGACACGATCGCCCCTCTTTGCGTACGCTACCCAATGAGTACCGGGACCATCAACGTCATCCAAATTGACGATACCGCTCTCGTTTCGTCGTACGCCGCTTATCGGTAAATTATTGCGCATGAAAACACCTCTAAAGAAAGGTATACACATACGTTTCGCAAATTGTTCCAATTGCACGTTAGTTGTCGCACCCGTAGGCATTTTTAATGTTTTTTCGACGTTTTTTTTTTCTCTTAGACTTTGTTGAGAATCCCTGTCCACGCTTGTACGGAGCGAGATAAAGTCCGCGACCTTCCATAGCGCGATTGTGACGCTGCATCTCTTCCAGCTGACGTTGCGCAGCCTTGCTATCGTTTACCGCCTTTGCGATTCCCGCCGCACCGCCGGCCAATGAACCGACAACTCCCAACAACGGTAAAAGTGGTAAAATACCACCACGTTTCGCTACTGGAAGTATTCGTTTCTTCCTCCTCTTTGTCGTCGATGGCTTTTTCATCCCCATGCCGAGTTTTGTCTTTGCCTTCATTGCCGCCCAAACAGTCGTAGCGGCTGCTCTTTCACCGAGAGTCGAATCCCTCGCGGTAATGCGTTCTTGCGCTCTTGCAGCTAGTATGCGATCAGCGATGTGACGTTGGTCGAGGTCGTTGCTTCGCGCGTAAGCAATGTCGTGTTCACGACACGCCGCGTCCAATGGATTGATGCCTCGATCACCTCTAGCCAATCGTTTCTCTAATCGAGTTCCCGGCCCGCAAAACTGATAGTTGGGAATATGTAATTCGATGGGAAGCGCGTTTATCGCACGATTTAAGAGACCGCTACCTCTTACAATTCTCGCTGACATTCGTAGCAATCTTTTATCAACGGTGGTGGACCGTCAATGTGTGTTTGCTGCCACGGCTGGTTGTAATGTCGCATGCACGAACGATATTGTCGAACCTCCGGATCAGCCTTTATATATTCTGGAAGCTTGTCCCACAATCGTTTCACGTAATCACCAAAATTTTGAAGTAATAAAATCTTTGGGATATACTGCAGTTGTTTGGCGGTAAGCCCGAGAATGTCTCTCTCATCCGACAGAAGGAGAAACATTTTTGATACTGACCGGTTTCGAGTCGAGACACTTCTATAAATAGGTCTCCCCCTCGCGATCATTCGCAAAATTGATTCGAAAGAGAAAACATGCGGTTCGTGCGACAAGCGCGAGTAATCAAAGTATCAAATTTCGATGATAGACTAATATCGGAGAAAAAAGTACGCAAGCATGGAAACATGCTGCCGACTACTATACGCGGTATCGTTTGCGGCCCTTCAAATTGTGGTAAGACAAACGTGTTGATTAGTTTGATAGAAAGTCCGCACGGTGTACGTTTCGAGAACGTGTACGTATACTCGAAATCGCTTCAACAGCCGAAATACAAATACTTGGAAAATTTACTAGCACCTATAGATGAAATCGGCTACTTTACATTCTCTAATAACAGCGATGTCATTCCACCGAGTGAGGCGCTTCCGAATTCCATCTTTATCTTTGATGACGTGGCATGCGACAAGCAGGATACGATAAGAGAGTACTTTGCAATGGGTCGACACTCGAGCGTTGACTGTTTCTATCTTTGTCAGACGTACGCCAAGATACCTAAGCATCTTATACGCGACAACGCGAACCTGCTGATCCTGTTTAAACAAGACGGCACAAATTTGAAACATGTGTACAACGATCACGTGAATACCGATATGTCTTACGACGATTTCCGTGCATTGTGTCAGAAATGTTGGCAACGCAAATATGGCTTCGTAGTCATTGATAAAGATAGTAGTTGATCAATGGACGATATAGAAGGGATTTAATGATTTCGCGATACCGTAAAGCGATCAGTCATCATCGACACATCGATCGAGCATCATGAACGGCGATCGTGAAAAGATTGCGACAGAGATTGCAAAAACGAGCGAATCGATTCGCAAAAAATATCGCGCTTTGAAAACTGGTAAAATGGAGGAAGATATCATATTGGAAAGGCAATTTAAACCGATTACCGAGCCTTTAAAACAGCTTGTCGAAAATACTGTGGAATCTGATGCGTCGAAAATCGAACCGTTGAGTTTGACGTTTGGGAGAAGCATGAGGAAAAAATAAAAGAGTCCAAGCAAGGACTAAAGCGAGCACGGATAAATATGCCGATAAACGATTCACCGATATATTCGACACCGAATCGATCAAAGCGAAGGAAGCAATTTTCTAATATGGCTACTGTTTCTACTCCGATAAAAGTACAACCGCGTCAAACAATACCATCCACATCCGTCGAAGAAATTTACGAGACCACACCCGATTCTTTTGTAACATCGGTCCGACACGAATTAGAAACGTCCGGAGGTCAGAAAACGTTCCGAGAGCATTTAGGTCCACTGGCGCAAAAATATATAGGAGATATTATGAGTGTTGATAAAAATAAGAGCATGGATTACGTCTACGGTGTTAAATTTACCAATGAAGGAATGATGCTAGGTGATAAATGTTTCGATGTGGACAAGGAAGATAATATAATTATCGATGGAATAAAATATAAGGGAACCGAAGGTATCTACGATTTGATTTTTAAAAAATTTCCCAATCATAAAAAATATACTCGAGATGATTTGCATAAATATCAAAGTATATTAAAGATAACAAATGCGCATAAACGTGACAACAAAGTTAATAATCCTATTAAAACTAATAAAGGGTACAAGTAAAATATATAATTGCACCATTATTCCCCGATAGAAAGATGGGAAGAGGTATAGACGCGCCGCGCACCATGACGTTAAGCGACAACATGATCGATTACGTGCATTGGAACGATCCCAACGAATTGGTGGATCGTTTGCGATTGCTGGACGCCTCGCGTCGAGCCGGCAACAATGCTCACGACAATGAAATCTTGTCGATTATCGAAGAACTTCGCGAGGCCGGCATTATTATAAATTAAACTATGCGTCGGCGATACGTGTCATTCGGTCAATGTTCTCGGTACCGAAATGTCGATTAATAAATTCGGATTATCATTGGGAACGTCGAACAATTTGTACTATGAATGGAATGGATTATTGAGAAATTACGTTCGCGATAACGCTCTCTGCCAAACTACTACCGGCTTTGACGCAAGGTCGCGCAAGATTCAACGCGTAGCGCAACCGGAAGCTGATACCGACGTCGTCAACAAACGATACGTGGATAAACTTTTGAGAGATCGACAGGGAGAAATTGAGCAAAAAATTATCGCGCTCGAAACAAACGTGCAGGCGCTGCGATTAATGATGGATGAGATAAAGAATGTGCTGAGATATGCAACATCTGACTCGACACAGTAAGCGAGATATACTAATATCGCATATTAATTATGCCTCGATCAAACGTGCGAAAGAACAAAAGCACCTCCGAAAAGCGGCAACTAGTCGAGGAATTACATGCTCCGGCGAGAAGAAATTTTCCACGAAGACGCGTCATTGTACGCGGATACGATGATCTGTGGCAGGCGGACGTGGTGGACATGCGTTCGTACTCTCGACTCAACAAGGGTCATAAATACATACTCACGGTTATCGATGTGTTGAGCAAGTATGCGTGGGCCGTACCGCTCAAGAGTAAGAGCGGGAACGAAATGTCCGAAACGATCGCAAAGATTATTGGAGACGATAAAAGATGTCCGAAAAATTTTCAAACCGACAGGGGAAAAGAATTTTACAACTCGAGTGTGCAGAAACTCATGAAGAAACACAACATTAATCATTACTCGACATATTCCGTTATGAAAGCCTCAGTCGTGGAACGATTCAATCGTACTTTAAAAAACAATATGTGGAAAATGTTTACGTTGAATGGAAATTATAAATGGATCGACGAACTATCTCGACTCGTTGCAGAGTACAATACGCGAAAACATCGCACCATCGGTATGAGACCTGTCGACATCACTCCGACGATCGCCGAAAAACTTTTAAATACGGTGTATAGCAACGTAAAAATTGCGGCTCCGCAAAATTTAAAGTAGGCGATTCGGTACGCGTGAGCAAATACAAGACCATCTTTGAAAAAGGTTTCACACCAAATTGGACGACCGAAGTTTTTAAGATTATCGAGGTGCAGAAAACTAATCCCGCGACATTTATACTCGAAGATTCGCGGGGAAATCCCGTCGCTGGAGGATTCTACGAATATGAGTTACAACGCGTCGCCAATCCCGACGTATATCTCGTGGAAAAAATTTTACAAAAAAAGGGTGACGAGGTTTACGTGAAATGGTTGGGAATGGATAAATCATACAACTCTTGGATCCATAAAAATAATGTGTTGTAAACATTTATTGAAACATATAAAATATGCGTATATATAAAATATATAATATAAAATGTAAAAATATATACATGATTATGTACAAAATATACAATAAATAAAATATATACATTTATTTACAACGGTATCTGATAATGTCCCCACGGTAGCGTATCGGTGGTATCGGGTACGATATACCGCTTGTCGTCGTACGGACTCAGAGCAATTTTCGTCTCGCGAATCGTGTATACTTGGTGTAATTTAGATCGTATACACGACTGCTGACGCGTCATTTCAATCTCTTCGTTCAAGCACCGCGTGTAATCGTCAAACGTTATCGTTCTCGCGACAACGTTGCTTTTGACACCTTTGACTTTCTTCGTATCCTTTTTCCCATTCACTCGTAACGCGTACATCTTTGCTCTGAGCCCGACGAATTCGGTCATTATGGCACCGTTATTTTCGTCCTTCATCAGACCCGGCACCTTTTTATTTAGAAGCGGTATACCGTATGCATTGTCCACCGCATAATCGCTCGTATCGAATCTAACAATGTCACGCTTCATATTCTCATACACATTCGCACACTCGATGTGATATATGAGACTGTCCGTATCGGTATACATTACCCGGCATTTGTCGCGATACATTGGCGCCATATACTCGTGATGAAATTCGTACAAACATGTCTTGGATATGTCGAGGATGCACATACCCACGTAAATCGGCTTGTAGAATTTCACCTCGAGTTTACGCAATTCCACAGCGATTAAGTTTTCCGAAAAAACACTTCTGCTGTGGAAATTTGGTTTCGCGATCATCGCCTCTGCGCCGTACCGACCGTCCCACTTTGTTAATAATTTTACATCGACACGATTGCGCACATTTTCCATCGTTTTACCAAACACCGCATTATTCATTAATTTATATAAATTTTTTTCGAAATCATTTTTAGCCAATGTTCTGAAATGTGTATTTAATTCTATATAATTTTGAAGCCAGGGAGATTGTGAAAACTGTAAAATTCGATGTATTTTTGTTACACGAAGGCCGTGCCGCGTGCACTGCTGCAGGTTGCGGTAGTGTATCACGTAACGCTTCTTATCGTATAACGTTGCAAGCAGCTTGAATTCTCGCTTGCCAGGTGGTTTGTCGCGTGTCGGGCAAAACGGTAGGTCAGTGTGCGCATCGTGAAGATGTTGCGGGTACTCGAGGTCCACTTCGAGGATATAGCCCGTAGACGAATCTAGCGCGATGGATGATACGTCAAAATTTGACACATCGTCGACCCATCGAAAATCAGCATAGGGCAGGGTTGACACATTGCCCATCCGTACAAATTATTTACATCAAAGTACATCAAGTACGATGATGGTTTCGATGGATCGTACGACTCCATGTACTTGTTATTAGCGCGAGCGTATCTACCCGAACATTGGCTCAGACCACCGCGTATACCACGTTCGATAAACATAACCATGTCGATGTCTGTAAGCAACTCGAACGTGATTTTTGTATGCTTCAACATGGCGTCCCACGTGTATCCGGGGAGAGTATAATAATACGCGGGGTCGAGTCCGTAACTTTCGATACATTTATCTCGAAAGTTTTCGAAAATGTCGGCTAATAACAAGACATCAATTTTGAGGTACAAGTCGCTATATTCGCCTAGCGTCCGAATGGAGAATTGCTCCAGACGTTCTCGGCGTGCGCGTAATCGCTCTCGGATACAGTTTCACCGGTCAAGGAACTGTAAAACGATTCGCGCGATGGTAAACACGTATCATGCAACCTGTCGACGGAATCGATGTATTCGTACGGAAATACACCTTTTCGCGTTAACAAATTGAAATTTTCGGTAGATAAATTTTGAAATTCCGATTTTAAAATTTTAAGCTTATCTTTGTCCAAAAATGATGCCAATTTATCGAGACTCGATGCGAGAAATTTGTATGAATCGATGAAACGTAATTTTATTTGATTTTTTGATTCTTCTTCTTCTTTAAGATCAACACTTTTGGTAAACGAAATATATTTTTCCTTGGTTATCGGTAATAACTCGATTTTCCCTTCGAACGCTGTGGCTATTTCCTCGATAATAAAATGAGAATCGTAACCGGATAAATTGTGAAACACTATCGGAATGCAAAAAGAATCTTTATAATTTAGATTACAATTTGAGTGTGCAGGACCTCTGTACCGCCCGGTCAGATGGCAATGATCGCGAACGCGTGTATCATCTTGCGCGAACGGTTTTTCGCATATATGACAACGAGTGGCGCTATGGAATTTCTCCCACTCTTCGGACGTTAAATTTACCATGGGGACATTTGTTTTTAAAATATTTTTTACACGTAACGCCAAATTTTTAAGGTCTTCGGCGAACCATGCTATACAATCAACGCTACGACGCGAATGATACGCTGATAATGAGTCATCGTACGAACAATGTACATAATAAGCTAAACTAAATACCCGATGGCGTTGATATAATTTTTCTTCTGTCGTCTTGACCAAGACACATTCCAAGTCGGCGTAGACCACAAATGGAAGCCGCTCCTTTCGATTAGGGTTGCTGAACTCGAGCCACTTGTCCTTGTCGCTCGGCAATCGGACAGCGCAATCGTTTAGCTTTCCGCAGTCGACCGTATGCGACTGCAACTTGTCGTCCGAATCAAAATAATGAAGGCATCTGTAAAGGAAAAAATTTTAATTAGGATTTATGTAACAAAGTTAAATATAATTATAATTATTCAAATAATATAAAATAAACTTACCGGTCGCAGATATATTTTTGAGTCTTGTGTTTGCTCAATTGCGAGCTCACGAGCCTGGATAAATTCTTGATCCAAGCGAAATGTCCCACGCTGTTGTCATCTTCAATGTACAGCAGATTCACATGCTTGTCCCGTTTCTGCTGCGAAAGACGTATCGGGACAATGTTTTTGTCTTCGATGTCGTACACATTGATTGAAATGTTATTTGCAAGTTCAAATTTCTTAATCTGATTAACAGTCACTGGAAACTCAATGTCCCGGAGATTCAGCACTGTCGCGTAATGCGGGTACGATGATTCCCGTTCCGCATGACTTTTGGCGGGATACAGAGCGGCGACCACTGCCCACGCGAAACATGCATTGTCCTTTGATTGCACGTTAACCACCGCTCTCTTTATCATAATCTCCCGCGGTAACTTGATGTGACATCCCGCGCGCATGGGATTGTACTTGTTAATATTTACAGTCAAGTTCAGTATTCGCGACAATGCCCACCCGCTATCACGTTCCTGAAACTCTTCCAGAGACGCTAGGGTGGACTCGATAACGCGCCGTTCGTACCACTCGCGTAAATCAGATGTGCGAAAGAGTTCATAGTTTCTCGTATTCACACTTTTATTCGCGTGTTTATCACCCGACACAAATTCACCATTGAATATAGTGTTCACTTTTACACTGCTGTGTTTTTTTAAAGCGTCCTGCACATGTTCCAACACAATGTCTTTAGCGTCATCGAGAAATTGGCGCGGTTCGATGTGATTATAATTTATCACCGCACCAGTCGATACGCGACTCTCGAACGCCGTATCAATTTCGCGCCACACAAGTGCATTTTGACGCGCACTACATCCGGCACCCGCGTGTATGAAACGTCCACGTACCGAATTTTTCAAACCTTCGAGGCGCGCGATCCGAGCAATCAGTGATTGTCGATTTCCGATCGATAATCGCGGCCGTTTGATTCGACTTTGCTCTTCCAGCGACTCGATGTACTCGTCGCATCGTTGCTCCCACACAATGTAGTTTTCCAATGAATCAAGCAAAGCGGATTGTTCTCGCAAAATTTGCTCCTCCATATTGCTAATGCACACTTGCAAAATTTAGCGTTTCTAATGACAGGTCTGATGCACTTTAGCTACTGGTGGGGTGCGTCTCTCTATCATGATTTATATACCGTCTCATGTATTGTTTTATCATCGAACATTCTAGAACGATTTCATCTTACAAAAAATTCCCCGTAGTACCGTGTGCAATTTGGCCTTGATAATTTCACGTTTTGTCACGTACATTTGAAAAATCTAACATGATTGCATCAGGGGCAACCGTACATCGGCCCTTGATTTTAGCGCTTTCAGCTAAATCTTTGTCTAGGGATGATGCATGTTTTAACCTTGGTGGTTATTTTTTCACTATTTGTCACGTACATTTAAATAATTTTAACATGATTGCATCAGGCGCAGCCGTACATCGGCGCTCGATTTTAGTAAATTCAGCTAAATCTTTGTCTAGGGATGATGCACATTTTAACCTTGGCAATTATTTTTTCACTATTTGTCACGTACATTTGAAAATTTTAACGTGATTGCATCAGGCGCAGCCGTACATCGGCGCTCGATTTTTGCAAATTCAGCTAAATCTTTGTCTAGGGATGATGCACATTTTAACCTTGAAAATTTCCCGTTTTGTCACGTACATTTGAATAATTTTGACGTGATTGTATCAGGAGCAGCCGTACATCGGCGCTCGATTTTAGCAATTTCAGCTAAATCTTTGTTCCGAAGATGATGATGTCATCGCAGCCATACATCGGCGCGACAAAATTTTGGAGGAAATTAAAATGTTGCGTCAGCAATAATCCCCTCTACATCGCAATTTGGGATACTATTTGAATTGATATTGATTCTAATACGATTGCAGTATTGCATCAATCGCGTGTGTGAAAGGTTCACCGCTGAAGAAATATGAATTTCTACGTTCCGATTCGAAACGGTGAAACTCCACCGTGTAAGAAGCAGAAATGCGACACGTAAGTTTAAATCGTTTAAAAAATTTGTTACTTATTGATTTTTAATATTGTTGTCTAATTATTTATATTTTTATAGTATTCAGCCTCGTCGTGCGGCTCGCATACTTGGAAGAAGGTACGCTCTAACCCCGACGTCGTACAAGTATTTGGACATTGGAATAAGCGTTGGAGCTGTATCGTACGTGGAACTGATTCTCGGCGATAATCGAGGCAATCAAATAGTGTTGCCCTTTTCAACGTGGAATTTGTTGATGCGGAAGCAAGCAGACGTTGAACAATTTCTACAATCGACTGCTCCCCCATTAAGAATTGGAGATTTAACGATTGAAATGTATCAATCGAAAATTGTAAAACTCACATTATGCGAAATTCTTTGTACATGAAACCAGAAACATTATTACATTAATTTAATTTTGAAAATTGTATCGATCATATGCACAATTGGTTATGCGAGAATACGTATCTCGTAAATGAAAAATTTAAACAATTTGAAACTGTATTACAACGTAATAATATTACTATTGTATGCGATGCTGTAAAAACGATACGTGAGAGTGATGTCTTTGACAGCGAATCATTGATCGATTGCGAATTATTAACATGTGCTGTAAATGATATTCTTTACGATGCGTGCAATAAATAATTATTTTTATTCAATCTATGATTTTATTTCTTTCCTTCCATACGAATAAGAATAGTCAACAATTTTTCTCAACACGCTCCGCCAAAGATGTAGAGAAATGCTGAGGTAGATGAGACGCGATGCTCTAGTTGGAATGAGACGCGAGATATTAAAAAGATATATAATGAAGAGGAGGTCTGCGCACTAGAATATTATTTCGTTGTTCTTTGCGTTTCGTTAGTCTTGTGTGTTACGTTAGTGCAATGGCTGAAGAAAACGTAATCATCGGTAATGAAGATATGGATGAATATGATGTCTGGATGGATCCCGTTGTGGTGGAAAAAATTGTGATTGAGAGAGAGAGAAGAGCGAAATGGAAGAAATTATATGCGAAAGAAGAATCATCTGATAAGGAACCTGATTTCGATTTTCGAACTAGTGATGTTGAAGAATTACTTCAGTATGAGCGGGAACAACTTTCGAAGAGGAATCTGGAAACCTCAGTCGTTCAATTTATAAGAAATCGTGAGCTCGGCTTGAAAAAACCCCGCACAATTTCGTTGAACAGATTTCTCAAAACTCGAAAATATTGGGCGAACTCAGTTAAAAAATGTGATGCAAGTTTTTGTTTTGAATGTATACATGCGGAAGATCCTAATCACACTAAAGTAAAATGTTTCGGAAATAGACTTTGTGAACATCTTGAATCATGTAAAGATATAGACAAATTCGAAGAAGATGTGCATGAGAATATGCTACGACATGACTTGGAAACGTTGAAGGTAAAAATATTTTTGCTAATGTGTAATAAATTTAAAACATTTACAATTATTATGTTTAATTTCAGAGTTTACGAGAGTACATGAATAGTCGACGAGAGGGTCAGGAGCGGAAGTCCCTCAGCCCGACACATCGCCCCTAGTCTTCCAGGAGCGGCTTCACCCGCTCCCCCGCACTGCCAAATTATTTTTATTATTATTTTATTATTATATTGTATTTTATTTTATTATTATATTTTATTTTATTATTATATTTTATTTTATTAATTATAATTTAAGCACATACACACACACACACACACACACACACACACACACAATTGTATTAACACATACACATTTTAATAAATTTTATATATTCTATATCCGTAAAAAAAAATCTAATTATTTGCATGCCTCTCCTTGCGTTCCCATCCTTGCATCTCTCTTGCGTCTCTTTCGCGCTAGTTTTAAGTATCGCTATCTTTATCATACTCATTAGTTGTAAGTCTCGCGATATTATCGTTTTCTCTCGCACGCGTCATCTTCGCGCTAGTTGTAAGTCTCGCGATATTATCGTTCTCTCTCTTGTACATGTCGTCTTGGCGCTATCGTTCTCTCTTTCATATGTGTTCTCTCTCACTCGCGTTGTTCTTGCGCTATCGTTCTCTCTCGCACGCGTTGTTATTCTCGATATTATCGCTCTCTCTCTTTCATATACTCGTTGTTCACTTACCTTTGCGTCGTCCTTCTCCCACCTATACGTCGTCCTTGTTCCACGTTAACGCTATCCTTGTCGCACTCGTAGCACTGTCCTCTTCATACACTTTGCACTGTCCTTTTCCCATACGTTGCGCTGTCCTTCTCACACGCCGTTTTCTTTCCACCGATCCCCCTTCACCGCGCGGACCCCCTCGTCTATCGCTCGCGCCGCGGATCCCCCTTCACCTCGCGGACCCCCTCATCCATCGCTCGCGCCGCGGATCCCCCTTCACCTCGCGGACCCCCTCGCCCATCGCTCGCGCCGCGGATCCCCCTTCACTGCGCGGACCCCCTCGCCCATCGCTCGCGCCGCGGATCCTCCTTCACCTCGCGGACCCCCTCGTCCATCGGTCGCGCCGCGGATCCCCCTTCACCTCGCGGACCCCCTCGTCCATCGGTCGCGCAGCGGTTCCCCCTTCCCCGCGGGTGACGTCACCCACCGCGCGCCGCGGTTCCTCCTTCCCCGCGCGTGACGTCACTCCCCCCGCACCGCGGTTCCCCTCGCGCCTCACCCCCCCTGAGAGGTCCTGGATTAGAACCCCCTTAGTATCACTACTCATAATATTTAAAGATAATAACTTGCGATTCGTTAAAACTGAGTTTATCGGAAATACATGTATATGAATTAATCGGAATTTAGTGAAAATATATGTATATATGAATTAATATTAACTTGATTAGCACATCAGAATTAATTAGTAGAGTAAGAAAAAAAATAAAATAGCTAACTGAGGATTCAACGGAAACTGAATGCAGACATTTACAAAAAAAAAAAACAGATTATGTTTGGAACAATATTATGCGTTTTATTGAAAAGTTTAGTGCTGATAAAGACAATTATTACGTTGATGCCGAAAGATTATACCACTCCAAATAACCTCCACGAGGAATACGTATCCATGGGTCCGGATTTAAATTTCACACAAGTAAGAGATATTTTCTGCTTGATTAAGAAATAATTAAACGTTATTGCAGTTAACAGTGTAATTAAAAATGAATGATAATAAATTATATATTCTATCTATATAAATTATATATTCTATCTATTAATCTATATAATAAGATAAGATAAAATAAAATAATTTAATACAAAGAAAAAAGTACGTACGATATTGTAAAAAAAAGATGGATAAAGTTTCGAAATTTTGTTTACAAGTAGATGCTGTATAGTATATTAAATTTAATTAATACAGTATTTTAAAATTTGACTGTATTATTTTCTCCCTATATATATATATATATATATATATATATATATATATATATATAGAGAGAGAGAGAGAGAGAGAGAGAAAAAATAGTATATATATATATATATATATATATATATATATATTTTTTTCTCTCTCTCTCTCTCTATATATATATATATATATATATATATATATATATATATATATACAGGGTGTCAATTAAGTCCCGGGACGGCTGAATATTTTCTCATGTAAGGTATTTTTGAAAAAGGTCAAGGTCATTTCTGAAGTAATTTTCAATGAGGAACTCAACGGTGACCTTCAATTTGACCTTGAGCTTGACCTTCAAGGTTATTTGAAGGTCAAAGTGTTTTTTTTAAATAGGAACCCCTATTTTTGATTGTATATTCTTATAGCTGACCTCGAGAGCTTTCCAAAACACTATAATAAAATATTTTTCCCTCAAGCATTTATCGAGTTATGATGCTTCAAATCATTTCTTAATTTTACATAAACCGTAAAATATCTTGTAAAATATTCACTTTTCGATTATTTTACCTTAATACTTTTATGTACAAAATAATGAGAGGAATCAATTGGTGTAAAGAAAAGACATAGTTATTTTTAAGAAAAAATATGTAATTGTTAATTGCAAATTATATATTTTTTTTCGAAACAACTATATGTTTTCTTTACGCCAATTGATTCCTCTCATTATTTTGTACATAAAAGTATTAAGGTAAAATAATCGAAAAGTGAATATTTTACAAGATATTTTACGGTTTATGTAAAATTAAGAAATGATTTGAAGCATCATAACTCGATAAATGCTTGAGGGAAAAATATTTTATTATAGTGTTTTGGAAAGCTCTCGAGGTCAGCTATAAGAATATACAATCAAAAATAGGGGTTCCTATTTAAAAAAAACACTTTGACCTTCAAATAACCTTGAAGGTCAAGCTCAAGGTCAAATTGAAGGTCACCGTTGAATTCCTCATTGAAAATTACTTCAGAAATGACCTTGACCTTTTTCAAAAATACCTTACATGAGAAAATATTCAGCCGTCCCGGGACTTAATTGACACCCTGTATATATATATATATATATAGAGAGAGAGAGAGAGAGAGAAAATAATACAGTCAAATTTTAAAATACTGTATTAATTAAATTTAATATTATATATATATATATATATACAGGGTTACCAAAAGTGTGGAAACCCCTAAATATCTCGGAAAATATACGTTTTACAGAAAAGTGTTTCCAACAAAAGTTGTAGGGTTTAGGAAGATCTATATACTGATTCTATCAGTTTGACCTTGGATGGCGTCGTCAAGGTCAGGTCAAGGTCACATTGACTTTTTTAAATGACACCCCCTACATTTGATTGCATATTCTTATAGCTTAATTCAAGAGCTTTCCAAAACACTATAATAATGTTCATTTTTATTAAGTACTTTGCGAGTTATGAGGGTTGAATGATAGAGTAGCGCCGGTATTAACATTATCCAAGGTGTACTACATGGAGGTTACTCGCTCGGATTTGCATCTGTTGTGTGTGTGATCCAGCTAACTAAGGCAAGATCGGTCGTGGATCCAGTCAGCAAAAGCAAAGACCCAACCAAATTACAATCGAGCATTTAAAGACCTGGAAAGCAATCGACATAGTAAACAGTAAATAAATTTGTGGATGCTCATTTATCATAATAATTGTTCGAAATGTGTGCGTGTGCGTGCGTGCGGTGCGTGTATACAGAGATCAGGTTAGGTTGCACCAAACGATTGCAAATGTGTTTCAATGTGTTAAAGTAAATGCTGAAAGTGGCTGCCATTTACTTCCTGACAATATGCTAATCTTTGGTAGAATGTAGAAATGACTTTACGATTCGTTTCAAAAGGTATCAAAGCCATTTCATCCCTTATTCGCTGTATCAATTCGTGAATGGTTTTAGGTTTTGTTCTGTAAACCTTACTCTTCAGATATCCCCATAGATAATAATCAAGAGGAGTTAGATCTGGTGACCGAGGTGGCCAATCCTCTCCTCCCTCATTTCCGTTCCTTCTTCCTATCCACCGTAGCGGAAAAGTCTCATTTAAAATACGACGTGGTCCTGCACCAAAATGAGCAGGAGCTCCATCATGCTGAAACCATATTTCTTGGAAATTATTTGGAAAAGTATTCTGTATGGCTGGAATTATTTGATCAACAAGTAATCTCTCATACCTTTGAGCGTTCAAATATTCTTCAAAAAAAAACGGCCCTATTAAATAGCCATCTATTATTCCGCACCATACATTTATTTTTTGTGGATGTTGTGTGTGAGTTTCCCGCACCCAATTCGGATTCTCATCTGACCAGAAACGAAAATTTTGATTATTAACTTCTCCCGTTAAGGTAAAAGTTGCCTCGTCTGTGAAAACAATTTGATAAGGGAAGATGGGCCGGACATCTATTAGTGCCATCATTCTTTCACAGAAATGTATACGACGCTCCTCATCTCCGTTTTGCAATTCTTGAACGTATTGCAATTTATATGGATGGAACTTGTTCTTCTTTAAAATTCTCCAAACCGACATGGGAGCAATATCGTGAGTTTGAGCGACTCTCTGAACACTAGAATTGGGATCTTCAATAAATGTCTGCAGAACATCAAGTTGTTTTTCTTCGTTGGTTGCAGACAATGGTCTTCCTGACTTAGAGCGATTTCTTACGCTACCAGTTTGTCTAAAACGTTCTATTGTTTTTAACACAGTGGACTTATTAATTCGACGGTTCGGATACGTGTCATTAAATAATCGAACGACATCAGAGAACGATCTTTCGTTATCACCCCATCCACGCATCATGAGGATAGTGATTCTTTCACGTTCCGACAAGTCGCCAGCCATTTTTAAAACGTTTAATTTTAATTAATCGTACGTTGTATTTGGACGATAACAATTAATTTCTGCTTGCTCAAAGCTGAAGTTAGAAGGTGCTCGTTCTTTGATAGCTTTATACATTCTTAGTTGAATTTTAAATGCGAGTTAGACTGCATGTAGTGCGTCACATAGCGGTAAATGAAGGAACTAACGAGACGTTTCATACACGTTTTATGGAGCAATTTTTTGGCAATTTGACTTCAGCGAAATATGAGGATATGTTGAGGAATCGATCTTGCCTTAGTTAGCTGGATCACACACACAACAGATGCAAATCCGAGCGAGTAACCTCCATGTAGTACACCTTGGATAATGTTAATACCGGCGCTACTCTATCATTCAACCCTCATAACTCGCAAAGTACTTAATAAAAATGAACATTATTATAGTGTTTTGGAAAGCTCTTGAATTAAGCTATAAGAATATGCAATCAAATGTAGGGGGTGTCATTTAAAAAAGTCAATGTGACCTTGACCTGACCTTGACGACGCCATCCAAGGTCAAACTGATAGAATCAGTATATAGATCTTCCTAAACCCTACAACTTTTGTTGGAAACACTTTTCTGTAAAACGTATATTTTCCGAGATATTTAAGGGTTTCCACACTTTTGGTAGACCCTGTATATATATATATATATATATATACATATATACAGAGTGATTTATTTTAATCTTAACAGGCAAATATTTTGAAAAATATGCGAGATACGAAAAAATGTTTTAGACATAAGTTATATGGTTTTAGGAGATATATGTAAAATGATGTTATTAATTTGACCTTAAATAGTTACTTAAGATCACCCTCAATTTTTTAAACGGAACCGCCTACATTTTATTACATATTCTTGTATTCTTATCTCGAGAACTTTCCAAACTATAATTAAATTAATTCTCATTAAGTAATTTTCGAATTATGAGGATTAAAATCATTTCTTAATTTTACATAAACCATAAAATATCTTGTAAAATATTCATTTTTCGATTATCTTACCTTCATACTTTTATGTACAAAATAATGAGAGGAATCAATTGGTGTAAAGAAAACACATAGTTGTTTCTAAGAAAAAATATGTAATTTGCAATTAACAATTCCATATTTTTTCTTAGAAACAACTATGTGTTTTCTTTACACCAATTGATTCCTCTCATTATTTTGTACATAAAAGTATGAAGGTAAGATAATCGAAAAATGAATGGTTTACTAGATATTTTATGGTTTATATAAAATTAAGAAATTATTTCAAGCCTTATAACTCAAAAAATACTTAATAAAAAGGTACTTAATTATAGTGTTTTGGAAAGCTCTCGAGATAAGCTACAAGAATATGCAATGAAAAATAGGGGTTCCCATTTAAAAAATTCAAGTCGACCTTGACATGATCTTCACGACGCCACCCAAGGTCAATCAAATTTACCCATGTAATGCATTACTTTATCTTCAACAACTTTTGTCTGAAACATTTTTCAAAATAACCACTTCCTTTGCTTTAAAATGGGGTGTACGGGTGGTCTGAAACACCCGGTATATATATATATATATATATATATATATATATACATATATATATATATATACATATATACAGAGTGATTTATGTATATATATATATATATATGTATATATATTATGTATATATATATATATATATATATATATGTAGTAGTGATACTAAGGGGGTTCTAACTCCGGTCCTCTCAGGGGGGGTGAGGCGCGAGGGGAACCGCGGTGCGGGGGGAGTGACGTCACGCGCGGGGAAGGAGGAACCGCGGTGCGCGGTGGGTGACGTCACCCGCGGGGAAGAGGGATCCGCGGCGCGAGCGATGGACGAGGCGGTCCGCGAGGTGAAGGGGGATCCGCGGCGCGAGCGATGGGCGAAGGGGTCCGCGCAGTGAAGGGGGATCCGCGGCGCGACCGATGGGCGAGGGGGTCCGCGCGGTGAAGGGGGATCAGCGGAAAGAAGACGGTGTGTGAGAAGGACAGCGCTACGTATGGGAAAAGGACAGTGCAAAGTGTGTGTGAAGAGGACAGTGCTACGAGTGCGACAAGGATGACGTTAACGTGGGACAAGGACGACGTATAGGTGGGAGAAGGACGACGCAAAGGTAAGTGAACAACGAGTATATTCTAAGCGAAAGAGAGAAAACGATAATATCGAGAATAACAACGCGTGCGAGAGAGAACAACGCGAGTGAGAGAGAACGCATATGAAAGAGAGAACGATAGCGCCAAGACGACGTGTACAAGAGAGAGAACGATAATATCGCGAGACTTACAATTAGTGCGCGAAAGAGAGAACGATAGCGCGAAGACTTACGAGGGTAGTTCGAAAAGTTCTCGGCCTAATATAGAGATGTTGCTAAGAATATCAAATGGCTATGATTTTTCTCAAGTTTAATCCCTCAGAGGGCGTACCGCACAGTTTCAGACAGATTCGTTCGCTAGTTTGTTTACTGTGCTTGAGTAAAACAGACAAGATTTGATACTTCTCCAAAAATGGATAAAATTGAATATCGCGCAGTCATAAAATATTTCGTTTTAAAAGGATTAACGGCAACAGAAATAAAAAACGAGCTGAATTCCACTTTGGGAGACTCTTCTCCATCATTTTCAACAGTGAAGAAATGGGCTGCTGAATTTAAACGTGGCCGTTCATCCATCTTTGACGATGAACGTTCGGGTCGCCCGAAAACCGCCACGAATAAGGAAATCATTCAAAAAATCCACGATAGCGTGTTAAATGATCGACGAGTAAAAGTGCGTGAGCTTTCTAACATTGCAAACATCTCAATAGATCGTGTTCACAATATCTTACATGAACATTTGCATATGAGAAAGCTCTCAGCGCGATGGGTGCCGCGTTTGTTAACGGTCGATCAGAAACGCATTCGAACGAACATTTCTCAAGAGTGCTTGGACTTGTTTAAACGCAATTCAACCGAATTTCTGCGACGATTTATCACTGTCGATGAAACATGGATTCACCATTACACGCCAGAGACGAAACAACAATCAAAACAATGGGTGGAAGCGGGTGGAAGTGCTCCAAAGAAGGCAAAAACAGTTCCATCAGCCGGAAAAGTCATGGCGACTGTTTTTTGGGATTCGCAAGGTGTGGTGTTCATAGATTATCTAGAAAGGGGACTATGTTGAAAAATAAAAAAGATTTTTGCTGGAAATCATGTGTTTTCTTTGCCAGGCCGAGAACTTTTCGAACTACCCTCGTACAACTAGCGCGTGCGAGAGAGAACGATAGCGCGAAGATGACGCGTGCAAGAGAGAACGATAATATCGCGAGACTTACAACTAACGAGTATGATAAAGATAGCGATACTTAAAACTAGCGCGAAAGAGACGCAAGAGAGACGCAAGGATGGGAATGCATGGAGAGGCGCATAAATAATTAGATTATTTTTTTTTTAATCAAAATACAAAGTATAAATTTATTAAAAATGTGTATGTGTGTATTTTATACAATTTGTGTGTGTGTGTGTGTATGTGCTTAAATTATAATTAATATAATAAGAATAATAAAATATAAAAAATAATAATAAAATAATAATAAAATAATTTGGTGGTGCGGCGGGAGGTGAGGCCGCTCCTGGAAGGCTAAGAGGTCGCTCCAGGAAGTTTAAGGGGTGATGCGCCAGGCTGAGGAGGCGTTGCGCCGGGCTAAAGGGAGACCGCTTCTGTAAAAGAAAAGATACATATTTTATTAGATTTTAATAATTTATTTTAGGATACTTCATGATATAAATGGTATGTTACCAGTAATATTCTCCATTCTCATCTATATGCAATACTCTCAATTTATATTTTCGCACAGGTTTGGATTCGCATATCTGTTTATCCTCTCGTCGACTGTTCATATATTCTTGTAAACTCTGAAATTAAACATAATAATTGTAAATGTTTTAAATTTATTACACATCAACAAAAATATTTTTACCTTCAACGTTTCCAAGTTTTGCCGTAGCTTATTCTCATGATCATATTCTTCTAACTTTTCAATCTCTTTTAGTAGTTCAAGATGTATACAAAGTCTATTTCCGAAACATTTTGCTTTAGTGTGATTAGGATCTTCGGCAAATATACATTCAATACAAAAACTTGCATGACATTTTTTAATTGAGTTCGCACAAGATTTTCGAGTTTTGAGAAATCTGTTCAACGAAATTGTGCGGGGTTTTTTCAAGCCGAGCTCTTGATGTCTTATAAATTGTACAACTGAAATTTCCAGATTCTTCTTCGAAAGTTATTCCCGCTCTATTTGAAGTAATTCTTCAACATCACTAATCAGAAAACGGGTTTCAGGTTGTCTCTCTATCGCATTTTCCTCTTCAACAGGATCCATCAAATCATCATCATCCATATCTTCATCGTCGATGAAAATTACTTCTTCGGCCATTGCACTAACGTAACACACAAGACTAACGAAACGCAAAGAACAACGAAAGAAATGATACTCTAGTGCAGCAGAGTATCATTCTCCTCTTCATTATATATCTTTTTAATATCTCGCGTCTCATTCCAACTAGAGCATCGCGTCTCATCTACCTCAGCATTTCTCTACATCTTTGGCGGAGCGTGTTGAGAAAAATTGTCGATTATTCTTATTCATATGGAAGGAAAGAAATAAAATTCATGGAATAAAAATAATTATTTATTGCACGCATCGTAAAGAATATCATTTACAGCACATGTTAATAATTCGCAATCGATCAATGATTCGCTGTCAAAGACATCACTCTCGCGTATCGTTTTTACAGCATCGCATACAGTAGTAATATTATTACGTTGTAATACAGTTTCAAATTGTTTAAATTTTTCATTTACGAGATACGTATTCTCGCATAACCAATTGTGCATATGATCGATACAATTTTCAAAATTAAATAAATAAATTTTTCAAAATTAAATTAACGTTTCTGGTTTCATGTACAAAGAATTTTCGCATAATGCAAGTTTTACAATTTTTGATTGATACATTTCAATCGTTAAATCTCCAATCCTTAATGGGGGAGCAGTCGATTGTAGAAATTGTTCAACGTCTGCTTGCTTCCGCATCAACAAATTCCACGTTGAAAAGGGCAACACTATTTGATTGCCTCGCCGAGAATCAGCTCCAAGTATGATACAGCTACAACGCTTATTCCAATGTCCAAATACTTGTACGACGTCGGGGTTAGAGCGTACCTTCTTCCAAGTATGCGAGCCGCACGACAAGGCTGAATACTATAAAATATAAATAATTAAACCAATATATTTATAATTTAATTAATATAACAAATTTTTTAAACGATTTAAACTTACGTGTCGCATTTCTGCTTCTTACACGGCGAAGTTTCACCGTTTTGAATCGGAACGTAGAAATTCATATTTCGATTTCTTCAGCGGTGAACTTTCCACACGCGCGATTGATGCAATACGCTAAATTTCGCAAGTGTTACAATATGGAGAAGCAAATTTTGCGAGAGCAATCCGCTTAGCTTGATTCGTTGGAAAATTACATTGTGTGGGAGCAACGATGCGACCAATATATCGAGTTGCTGGAAGAGCAAAGTCGAATCAAACGACCGCGATTATGGATCGGATATCGACAATCGCTGATTGCTCAGATCGCGCACCTCGAAGGGCTGAAAAATTTGGTACGTGGACGTTTCGTACATGTAGGTGCCGGATGTAGTGCGCGTCAAAATGGACTTGTGTGGCGCGAAATTGATACGGCGTTCGAGAGTCGCGTATCGAATGGTGCAGTGATAAACTATAATCATATCGAACCGCGCCAATTTCTCGATGACGCCAAAGACATTGTAATAGAACATGTGTAAGACGCTCTAAAAAAACACTGTAATGTGAAAGTGAACACTATATTCAATGGTGAATTTATGACCAGAGATAAACACGCGAATAAAAGTGTGAATACGAGAAACTATAAACTTTTTCGCACGTCCGATTTACACAAATGGTATGAACGGCGTATTACCGAGTCCACACTAGCGTCTCTGGAAGAGTTTCAGGAACGCGATAGCGGATGGGCATTGTCGCGAATACTTAATTTAACTGTAAATATAAACAAGTATAATTCTTTGCGCGCGGGATATCAAATCAAGTTACCGCGGGATATTATGATGAAGAGAGCGGTGATTAACGTGCAATCAAAGAACAATGCGTGTTTCGCGTGGGCAGTGGTCGCCGCTCTGTATCCCGTCGAAAGGAACGCGGAACGGAAATCATCGTTCCCGCATTACGCGACAGTGCTGATTCTCCGGGTCATTGAGTTACCAGTGACGGTGAATCAGATTAAGAAATTTGAACTTGCAAATGACATTTCAATCAATGTGTACGGCATCGAAGAAACAAAAACATTGTCCCAATACGTCTTTCGGACCAGAAACGGGATAAGCATGTGAATCTGCTGTACATTGAAGACGACGACAGCGTGGGACATTTTGCTTGGATCAAGACTTTATCCAGGCTCGTGAGCTCGCAACTGAACAAAAATTATCACAAGAAATATATCTGCGATCGGTAAGTGTATTTTATATTATTTGAATAATTATAGGTTATACACTTTGTTACATAAATCTTATTTAAAATTTTTTTCTTTTACAGATGCCTTCATTATTTTGGTTCGGACGACAAGTTGCAGTTGCATACGGTCGATTGCGGAAAGATGAACGACTGCGCTGTCCGATTGCCGAGCGACAAGGACAAGTAGCTATCGTTCAGCAACCCTAATCGAAAGGAGCGGCTTCCATTTGTGGTCTACGCCGACTTGGAATGTGTCTTGGTCAAGACGACAGAAGAAAAATTATATCAACGCCATCGGGTATTTAGTTTAGTTTACTATGTACATTGCTCATACGACGAATCGTTATCAGCGTATCATTCGCGTCGTAGCGTTGATTGTACAGCATCGTTCGCCGAAGACTTTAAAAATTTGGCGTTACGTGTAAAAAATATTTTAAAAACAAATGTCCTCATGGTAAATTTAACATCCGATGAATGGGAAAAATTCCGTAGCGCCACTCAATGTCATATATGCGAAAAGCCGTTCGCGCAAGACGATACACGCGTTCGCGATCATTGCCATCTGACTGGGCGGTACATAGGTCCCGCGCATTCAAATTGTAATCTAAATTATAAAGAATCTTTTTGTCTTCCGAAAGTTTTTCACAATTTATCCGGTTATGACTTTCATTTTATCATCGAGGAAATAGCCACAGCGTTTGAAGGGAAAATCGAGTTATTAGCAATAAAGGAAAAATATATTTCGTTTACAAAAGATGTTTGTATGGAAGAAGAATAAAAAAATCATATAAAATTACGTTTCATCGATTCCTTTAAATTTCTCGCATCGAGTCTCGATAAATTGACATCATTTTTAGACAAAGACAAACTCAAAATTTTAAAATCGGAATTTCAAAATTTATCTGCAGAAAATTTCAATTTATTAACGCGAAAAGGTGTATTTTCATACGAATACATCGATTCCGTTGACAGGTTGCAAGATACATGTTTACCATCGCGCGAATCATTTTACAGTTCCTTGACCGACGAAACTGTACCCGAGAGCTATTACGCGTACGCCGAGAACGTCTGGACGCGATTCTCCATTCGGACGATAGGCGAATATAGCGACTTGTACCTCAAAATCGATGTCTTGTTATTAGCCGACATTTTCGAAAACTTTCGAGATAAATGAATCGAAAGTTACGGACTCGACCCCGCGTATTACTATACTCTCCCCGGATATACGTGGGACGCCATGTTGAAGCATACAAAGATCACGTTTGAGTTGCTTACAGACATCGACATGGTCATGTTCATCGAACGTGATATACGCGGTGGTCTGAGTCAATGTTCGGGTAGATACGCTCGCGCTAATAACAAGTACATGGAATCGTACGATCCATCGAAACCATCATCGTACTTGATGTACTTTGATGTAAATAATTTGTACGGATGGGCAATGTGTCAACCGTTGCCCTATGCGTCACCTGCGGCCTCCGCACGGCTCGCGACGCACCAAGTCCGTTCTTGGCGGTACCTACGACGCGTAGCCGGGCGGTACATACGACGCGTGTCCGGTCGGTACCTACGAGAGAGTGGTCGGGCGGCACTTACGGTGTCCGAGTGGCTCACGACTCTCGAAGTCCGTTCTCGGCGGTACCTACGACGCATAGCCGGGTGGTGCCTAAGAGAGAGCGGCCGGGCGGTACCTACGAGAGAGCGGTCGTGCGGCACTTACGGCCTCCGCGCGGCTCGCGACGCACCAAGCTCGTTCTCGGCGGTACCTACGACGCATAGCAGGGCGGTACCTACGAGAGAGCAGTCGGGCGGCACCTACAGCTTCCGCGCGGCTCGCCAAGCACAAAGTCCGTTCTCGGCGGTACCTACGACGCGTCGCTGGGCAATACCTACGACGTGTGGCCGAGCGGTACCTAGGAGAGAACGGTCGGTCGGCACCTACGGCCTCCGCGCGGGTCGCGACGCACCAAGTCCGGGCGGTACCTACGACGCGTAATCGGCCGGTATTTACGACGCCACATATATTATATTTCGATACTACATTGCGATACATTGTAATACATTTAAATAATTGTTTGATAATTGAATATAATTTTACGTTTGATTTCCGTTCAACGGACATTGATTTTCGTTCAATGACTGTTCAATTACCATTCATTTCCGTTCAAAGGGCGTTCGACGGTCGTTTATTTCCGTTCGTTTCCGTTCGATGGTTGTTCATTTCCGTTCGACGGCCGTTCATTTCCGTTCGATGACCGTTCGTTTCCTTTTGATAGCCGTTCAACGGGCGTTCGATGATCGTTCGACGACCGTTCAATTACCATTCGTTTCCGTTCGATGACCGTTCAATCACTGTTCGTTTCCGTTCGATGACTGTTCAATTACCGTTCGTTTTCGTTCGATGACCGTTCATTTCTGTTTGATGACCGTTCAATTACCGTTCGAAGAGCGTTCAATTGCCGTTCGACGGTCGTTCATTTCCGTTTGACGGCGTTTGACAACCGTTCGTTTCCGTTCGATGGTCGTTCAATTACCGTTCGTTTCCGTTCGAAGAGCGTTCAATTACCGTTCGACAAGCGTTCGACGATCGTTTGTTTCCGTTCAAAGAGCGTTCAATTACCGTTCGAAGAGCGTTTGATAGCTGTTCAACATGTGTTCGATGATCATTCATTTCCGTTTGACGACCGTTTGATAGTCGTTCAATTACCGTTCGACGAGCGTTCGACGACCGTTTGTTTCCGTTCAAAGAGCGTTCAATTACCATTCATTTCCGTTCGAAGAGCGTTCAATTACCGTTCGACGAGCGTTCGTTTCCATTCGAAGAGCGTTCAATTACCGTTCGATGAGCGTTCGACGACCGTTCGTTTCCGTTCAGAGAGCGTTCAATTACCATTCATTTCCGTTTGATAACCGTTCATTACCGTTCATTACCGTTCATTTCCGTTTGATAACCGTTCATTACCATTTGACGGTCGTTCATTTCCGTTCGATGACCGTTCGAAGAGCGTTCGAAGAGCGTTTGATAATCGTTCAACGAGTATTCGATGATCATTTATTTCCGTTTGATCGGTTGATGCATTACATTATACCATGCTAATTTGCATGGGAACATGTATAGTTTTGTCTTACGATGTGTTTTTGGCAAAGCGATAATGATACGTCCCTATTCTAAAGTTTCGTACCGAGAAATTTGTCTGCTCACAAAGTCGCAATATTAATATTATACTATACCGCGTTGAGTTGCATGGGACCGGGTGTATTTTTGTCTTACGACGCGTTTTTGGCATGGTGATAATGCGGCATCTCTACTATAAAACCTCGTGCCGAGACCTCGTTGCCTCATCATAAAGTTCTAACTGGTGCGCGAGTTGAAAAGAATACATAAAGAAAAAGAATGGAGTATATCTACGCAAACTGTCCAGGATGGAAGCAGGCTTTTTCGGATCTGCTCGCGGTCCTGCTAGTGAAGCTGACATTTCATTGGAACGTAAGTATTGATTTTGTGATTATTTTATAAAAAAATTGTACATCTATTGTACATAATACTTATATTTTTTATATTTTTACAGTCCCAGGATGAAATCGAAATACCGAGATTCATTAACATCAGACGTCGGCAGTGGGTGCGGGCGGAGCGGCGGTGGAAGAGACAGGACCTCTCCTTCATGTGGGGCGACGCCCCGGAGAGTCCACCGGACGAGGTGGACATCTTTACCTTTCGGCGGCTCTTCGGGGAAGAGCCCTACATGGAGGAGGAGATTTGGGTGCCCGGGGAGATTCGGGCACTCAATGGCATGTGTAAGGGGGAGCACAGATGAAAGTATTTTTTATAAATTTTATTATAACTATATATTTTTACTATATATTATAATTATATATTTTTTCTGTTACAGGAGCGGCCATCTCCCTGACTCCCCTGACCCCCCGCACTCCCGCATCACACAATATTATTATTTTTAAAATTATATATTATTATTATTTTATTATTATATTATTTAAAATTATAATTTTAATTTTAAGTGCACATACACACACACACACACAAAATTGTATTAACACACACATTTTAAAATAAATTTATATTTTAATTAAAAAAAAAACTAATTATTTATGCGCCTCTCCATGCGTTTCCACCCCGCGTCTCTCTTGCGCTAGTTTTAAGTATCGTTATCTCTCATGCATCTCGATATTATCCTTCTCTCTTGCACGCGTCATCTTCGCGCTATCGTTCTCTCTCGCACGCGCTAGTTGTAAGTCTTCGCGCTATCGTTCTCTCTTTTGCGCGCGCTAATTGTAAGTCTCGCGGTATTATCGTTCTCTCTCGCACGCGTTGGCTTAAAATATTATCGTTCTCTCTCTTTCGCTTAGAATATACTCGTTGTTTACTTACCTTTGCGTCGTCCTTCTCCCACCTATACGTTGTCCGTGTCCCACGTTAACGCCATCCTTGTCGCACTCGTAGCACTGTCCTCTTCACACACTTTGCACTGTCCTTTTCCTATACGTAGCGCTGTCCTTCTCACACCACCGTCCATCGGTCGCGTTGTGGATCCCCCTTCCCCGCGGGTGACGTCACCCACTGCGCGCCGCGGTTCCTCCTTCCCCGCGGGTGACGCCACCCACCGCGCGCCACGGTTCATCATTCCCCGCGCGTGACGTCACTCCCCCCGCACCACGGTTCCCCTCGCGCCTCACCCCCCCTGAGAGGACCTAGGTTAGAACCGGCCCTGTCCTCCTACTTATACAGGGTGACCCATTTTAACTTAGGCAGCCAAATACTCGAAAAATAAGCACACTACGAAAAAATGGTTAGAATCAAAATTTCGTCATTTCGAGGGGGACGTACAATGACGTTAAAATCAGCCCCCCCATCCCTCCCCCTGGGCGGTGAGGGGGAGCAAGTTTGAAATCTTAAATGGGAACCCCTATTTTTTATTGCATATTCGGAATCTTTGGCTAAAAACACATACAATTTGTCTGAAACATTTTTCTCGATTCATGACAGATGGCGCTGTAATCGACGAATGTCAATTTCTTCGATTTCTCTTACTGAGAACCCATGCTTACGATTCTGCAATAAATTAACAATAAAAATACTACGTTTTCATTGTTAATACTCGAAATTAGTCTTAAAACAAACTTCTTATTATTTTTTATTACTCATTAATTACTTCTCAAGAAACTGCTTTTAGCGTAACCCAGGAACAACGACGTGGACGTAGCAGTTTTCTGTTCCCTTCGGGGTGCTTGATTAACGTGAGTCCCCTCGCCTCTCACAATTCGGGGTGCTTGAACGTGTGGTAACCCAGCCAGTGAAGGCAAGGTCGTGTGGTGACCCAACCAGTTAAGGCAAGATTGCATTGTTATCAGCTCTCCGCATGGAGGAGATGCTCAAAGTGTGCACCATTATTTTCTAAGGATAACAGTAATCGACAGCGAAAGTTACGTTGTACATTTTCTAGCATTAAAGGAGTTATAGCTTCACAAGCTCTTCTTATTCTTTCCATCATATTCAATCTTGTCGTTGGAGCTTCACTATACACTGCATCTTTAACGTATCCCCATAAAAAGAAATCAAGGGGGTTCAAATCCGGTGATCTCGGAGGCCACAGAACTGGTCCACCCCGCCCTATCCACCGATTTGGGAACCTTTGATTCAAAAACATCCGTACAATACGAGCATAATGAGCAGGAGCACCATCTTGTTGATACCATAAATTTAGTCTAACTGCAAGGGGAACATTCTCTAGGTATGCTGGCAAATCATTTTCGAGGAATTCTAAATACATTGGACTATTAATTGGACGTTCAAAAAAATGAGGTCCAATGACTTGGCCATTGCAAATGCCTACCCATACATATAAACTCCAACGATGTTGATTAAGCACCTCACGATACCAATGTGGATTTTCTGGTGACCAATAGTGACAATTATGCCTATTGAGACTACCATTGCTGATGAATGTTGCTTCATCACTGAAACAAACATTACTAAAAAAATCTGGATTCTGATCTAACATCTCAAGAGCCCATCTATAAAATTGTACTCTGAGTACGTAGTCGGCCTCACTTAATTCCTGTACCAGATAATATGATACGGATGGTAATTGACTGATCGTAACAATCTATGTGCCGTAGTTTGAGGGATTCCCAGTTCTCGTTCTATTTGACGGGTACTAATATGGGGATTTTGATGAACCATAGCCAAAACTGCGAGCAATCTAGGGTCATTATTATTATGAAGTCTATTCCTTCGCCTTTTGCGATGAAGTGGATTATTACGAGATCTCCTTTCAATGTTTTTAATTTGTTGATCAGTAGGATGGCGGCGATTTGGGAATCGCTCCGCATAAGTACGGGCAGTAAGTCTGTAATTTCTACCACATTCACCAAAGGTTATAAGAATATCGACTACTTCTGTAGGCGTATAATTTGCCATTTTACCAGAATTTTATCAGAGTACAAATGTTAAAAAAATACATAAACACTTGTGACTTTGGCACTAAATGGACAAAATTTTGGAGGGATACTTAGAGGAACTCCATCAGATGGAAAGTCCAAAATGTCTCGGTACTTCGGACCATTCAAGTTGCCTAAAGGGCAGGTTACGTTAAAAGCAGTTTCTTGAGAAGTAATTAATGAGTAATAAAAAATAATGAGAAGTTTGTTTTAAGACTAATTTCGAGTATTAACAATGAAAACGTAGTATTTTTATTGTTAATTTATTGCAGAATCGTAAGCATGGGTTCTCAGTAAGAGAAATCGAAGAAATTGAATTTCGTCGATTACAGCGCCATCTGTCATGAATCGAGAAAAATGTTTCAGACAAATTGTATGTGTTTTTAGCCAAAGATTCCGAATATGCAATAAAAAATAGGGGTTTCCATTTAAGATTTCAAACTTGCCCCCCCTCACCGCCCAGGGGGAGGGATGGGGGGGCTGATTTTAACGTCATTGTACGTCCCCCTCGAAATGACGAAATTTTGATTCTAACCATTTTTTCGTAGTGTGCTTATTTTTCGAGTTATTTGGCTGCCTAAGTTAAAATGGGTCACCCTGTATATATGCAGGGTGAGTCATTTTAATCAATACACTCGAATATTTCGAAAACAGCACTCTTCAGAAAGAAATGTTTCAAACAAAAATTGTAGGGTGTGAAGGGGGACATAAGATGGTAGCATTGGTTTGACCTTGGAAAGTCATTTGAAGGTCACATAAAAGTCACCTTCAATTTCTTAAATTGAACCCACTATTTTCTCATTACATATTCTTGTAGCTTATCTCGAGAGCTTTCCAAAACACTACAGACAAATGTTTTTTCATTAAGTACTTTTTGAGTTATAAGGCTTCAAAGTTTGCAGTACTTCGATATAAAATGCAAAATATCTCGTAAAATATTTAGTTTTTGGTAGTCTTACCCTAATACTTTTATGCACAGGATAATGAGACAAAACTATTGGTGCAAAGAAAACGTATGATTGTTTATAATAAAAAATGTGTAATTTGCAATGCACTTTTTGTTATAAACAATCATACGTTTTCTTTGTACCAATAGTTTTGTCTCATTATTCTATGCATAAAAGTATTAGGGTAGGACTACCGAAAACTAAATATTTTACGAGATATTTTGCATTTTATATCGAAGTACTGCAAACTTTGAAGCCTTATAACTCAAAAAGTACTTAATGAAAAAACATTTGTCTGTAGTGTTTTGGAAAGCTCTCGAGATAAGCTACAAGAATATGTAATGAAAAATAGTGGGTTCAATTTAAGAAATTGAAGGTGACTTTTATGTGACCTTCAAATGACTTTCCAAGGTCAAACCAATGCTACCATCTTATGTCCCTCTTCACACCCTACAATTTTTGTTTGAAACATTTCTTTCTGAAGAGTGCTATTTTCGAGATATTCGAGTGTATTGATTAAAATGACTCACCCGTCTATATACAGGAGGAGGAAAAGTACCGGGACACCTAAATAACTTCTGAACGGTTTGAGATATCAGATTGAAATTTACAAGGTTACAATGGTATCACACAATCTATCACATAACACCAAAAACGCCCATTTTGACATCCCGGGGGCGGGGGGGAGGGAGGGCAAGAAAATTTTAAATGTGGGGTCGAGTGAGGGTTCGTTTGAAAGAGCTTTTCGAGATGAGAACAACGCGATGTCGCCGAGGTCTCTACGATTTTTTTTCGCAGAGTTATGATCATTTAAACATTGAGATTTCGCAGTAGCGGAGGGCCCACGACGAGGACATGAGAAAGACTTTCCGCGGACACGTGTGGATAAAATTGCATGTAGAAAGGCATGTGGGGTGTGCGTGCTTGCGCAGTAATTAACGACTCCAAACCACCTCTGCTGTGTGCGTGCGTGCGTGTGTGTGTATGTGGGTGGGTGGGTGGGTGTGCGTGTGCATGAATTATTCCCAAAACCGTAGCAGTGCCATTTATCGATAGCACATGTGCTCTCAGTTTTTCGTTTCCAGGTTCTTCCTCGAAGTTTGGATCACGAACGCAGTTGAAATTGATTTCAGTCTCAGATTGTACCCAAGTTCTGTTCGATTATCGCTTCCCGAGTTAATTTATTGAACATTCATCACAGTTTACTGTATCACGATCCGTGATTTTTACTCTTCGCTGTCTTTTCAATAAGTTTTAACACTTGATATCCAAGTATTAGTTTATTTAGTTTGACCTATTTTTATCCTTTCAGTCAACGATGTTACGTCTTTCTGAACGAGAGCGCATATCTCTTTTGATGATGAGAGGCTGGGGCGATCGATTGAGATCGTACAATGATGTGAGACAGCTTTTCAATGAAACTTTTCGCAATGAAGATACTGCCATTTCAAGATTCAGTTGAGAGAAGGATAAGGCGTTTCAACGAAACTCGAAGTGTTAAAAATCGTCCAGTATTAGGTAGGCCAAAGTTAGCAACAAATCCAGAAAAATCATTAGATGTTTTACAATCCTTCATCGAAAATCCGCATGATTCAAGCCGTAAAGTAACTCTGCAACATGACATCAAAAGTCTGTTCTTAAAATATTAAAAAATAATAAATTTCATTCCTATAAAGCCCATCTTGTGCAAGAGCTAAATGAGGATGATTTTGATAGACGCATTGAATTTTGTGAGTTGATGATGGAAAGAATAGACGAGGATCCTAACTTTCTATCAAACATAGTTTTCTCAGATGAAGCAACATTTCAGATAAATGGCAACGTTAATCGGCACAATTGTAGATTCTGGTCTGACGCAAATCCTCACTGGATTGAAGAAACACACATGCAATATCCGCAAAAATTAAATGTGTGGGCAGGCATTCTCAATAATGCCCTCATTGGTCCATTTTTCATCGATGGAAATTTAACAGCTGCGAAGTACGAGGATATGCTAAGACATGAAATAATTCCAGCAATACAGGCTATCGTGGAGGACAATTTTGAGGACACATGGTTTCAACAAGATGGTGCTGCGCCGCATTACGGAAGGAACGTCCATCATTATCTAAGCACAATGTTTCCTGAGCGATGGATAGGTAGGAGAGGAGCTATCGAGTGGCCTCCTAGATCGCCTGACCTAACACCTCTCGACTACTTTCTGTGGGGTTATTTAAAAGAAAGAGTTTACAAAACGAAACCACAAAATCTGGATGAATTACAAAATCGGATTCTTCAGGAAGCTGCCCTCATAATTACATTCAAAATGCCGTTTCATCTTTTTATCATCGGATGGCCTGTTGTCAAACAGTTGACGGTGCACATTTTGAACAATTGATATAAACCTTCCTATACTTGCCTCAGTTAATTACATACTACATCCTCAGTCTTGCACACACACACACACACACACACACACACACAGCAGAGGTGTGTTTGGAGTCGTTAATTACTGCGCAAGCACGCACACCCCACATGCCTTCCTACATGCAATTTTATCCACACGTGTCCGCGGAAAGTCTTTCTCACGTCCTCGTCGTGGGCCCTCCGCTACTGCGAAATCTCAATGTTAAAATGATCATAACTCTGCGAAAAAAAATCGTAGAGACCTCGGCGACATCGCGTTGTTCTCATCTCGAAAAGCTCTTTCAAACGAACCCTCACTCGACCCCACATTCCATTTAAAATTTTCTCGCCCTCCCTCCCCCCCGCCTCCCGGGGGTATCAAAATGGGCGTTTTTGGTGTTATGTGATAGATTGTGTGATACCATTGTAACCTTGTAAATTTCAATCCGATATCTCAAATCGTTCAGAAGTTATTTAGGTGTCCCGCTACTTCTTCCTCACCCTGTATATATATATATATATATTATATATATATATATATATATATATATATATATATATACAACATTGTATATCGTGTGAAGGAGCAATATTCCATAAACTTTAAATTGTTTCATACTAAAAACATACAGATTGTGATATTAAAACAGGGATGAACAGCGAGGTTTAAAATCTGTCCTATCTGGAGTAGGCATTGTAAAAGAACACTATGTAAGAATATTTTTATTTAAATAATAATTTATTATTTTCTACATTTTTCGTTCAAACGTTCTTCTATGCCTACTCCAGATGACAGATATCCTAACCTTGCTGTCGTCCAAGAAGGAATCCATTACTAAGCATGAGAATATTTTAAGCGAGAACTAATATTAAAGTCTCCGCTAACAGAATCTTGTGATCTGTAATGAAATGTATAACATCCATTAATCTTTGGATTTTTTTTTGGAAGTCAGTGCTTTACTGTCAATAAATAATGTATACATAATGCCATTTATTATTTACTGCAAGCAATAAAAATAAAGTTTAATTTAATATGTCACTTACAAAGAGCACAATTATACAGGGTCTACCAAAAGTGTGGAAACCCCTAAATATCTCGGAAAATATACGTTTTACAGAAAAGTGTTTCCAACAAAAGTTGTAGGATTTAAGAAGATCTATATACTGATTCTATCAGTTTGACCTTGGATGGCGTCGTCAAGGTCAGGTCAAGGTCACATTGACTTTTTTAAATGACACCCCCTACATTTGATTGCATATTCTTATAGCTTAATTCAAGAGCTTTCCAAAACACTATAATAATGTTCATTTTTATTAAGTACTTTGCGAGTTATGAGGGTTGAATGATAGAGTAGCGCCGGTAATTAACCATTATCCAAGGTGTACTACATGGAGGTTACTCGCTCGGATTTGCATCTGTTGTGTGTGTGATCCAGCTAACTAAGGCAAGATCGGTCGTGGATCCAGTCAGCAAAAGCAAAGACCCAACCAAATTACAATCGAGCATTTAAAGACCTGGAAAGCAATCGACATAGTAAACAGTAAATAAATTTGTGGATGCTCATTTATCATAATAATTGTTCGAAATGTGTGCGTGTGCCTGCGTGCGGTGCGTGTATACAGAGATCAAGTTAGGTTTGCACCAAACGATTGCAAATGTGTTTCAATGTGTTAAAGTAAATGCTGAAAGTGGCTGCCATTTACTTCCTTGACAATATGCTAATCTTTGGTAGAATGTAGAAATGAACTTTACGATTCGTTTCAAAAGTATCAAAAGCATTTCATCCCTTATTCGCTGTATCAATTCGTGAATGGTTTTAGGTTTTGTTCTGTAAACCTTACTCTTCAGATATCCCATAGATAATAATCAAGAGGAGTTAGATTCGGTGACCGAGGTGGCCAAATCTCTCCTCCCTCATTTCCGTTCTTCTTCCTATCACCGTAGCGGAAAAGTCTCATTTAAAATACGACGTGGTCCTGCACCAAAATGAGCAGGAGCTCCATCATGCTGAAACCATATTTCTTGGAAATTATTTGGAAAGGTATTCTGTATGGCTGGAATTATTTGATCAACAAGTAATCTCTCATACCTTTGAGCGTTCAAATATTCTTCAAAAAAAAACGGCCCTAATTAAATAGCCATTCTATTATTCCGCACCATACATTTATTTTTTGTGGATGTTTGTGTGTGAGTTTCCGCACCCAATTCGGAATTCTCATCTAACCAGAAACGAAAAATTTTGTTATTAACTTTCTCCGTTAAGGTAAAGTTGCCTCGTCTGTGAAAACAATTTGATAAGGGGAAGATGGGCCGGACATCTATTAGTGCCATCATTCTTTCACAGAAATGTATACGACGCTCTCATCTCCGTTTTGCAATTCTTGAACGTATTGCAATTTATATGGATGGAACTTGTTCTTTTAAAATTCTCCAAACCGACATGGGAGCAATATCGTGAGTTTGAGCGACTCTCTGAACACTAGAATTGGGATCTTCAATAAATGTCTGCAGAACATCAAAGTTTGTTTTTCTTCGTTTGGTTGCAGACAATGGTCTTCCTGACTTAGAGCGATTTCTTACGCTACCAGTTTGTCTAAAACGTTCTATTGTTTTTAACACAGTGGACTTATTAATTCGACGGTTCGGATACGTGTCATTAAATAATCGAAACGAACATCAGAGAACGATCTTTCGTTATCAACCCATCCACGCATCATGAGGATAGTGATTCTTTCACGTTCCGACAAGTCGCCAGCCATTTTTAAAACGTTTAATTTTAATTAATCGTACGTTGTTTTGGACGATAACAATTAAATTTCTGCTTGCTCAAAGCTGAAGTTAGAAGGTGCTCGTTCTTTGATAGCTTTAATACATCTTAGTTGATTTTAAATGCGAGTTAGACTGCATGTAGTGCGTCACATAGGCGGTAATGAAGGAACTAACGAGACGTTTCATACACGTTTTTGAGCAATTTTTGGCAATTTGACTTCAGCGAAATATGAGGATATGTTGAGGAATCGATCTTGCCTTAGTTAGCTGGATCACACACACAACAGATGCAAATCCGAGCGAGTAACCTCCATGTATAACACCTTGGATAATGTTAATACCGGCGCTACTCTATCATTCAACCCTCATAACTCGCAAAGTACTTAATAAAAATGAACATTATTATAGTGTTTTGGAAAGCTCTTGAATTAAGCTATAAGAATATGCAATCAAATGTAGGGGGTGTCATTTAAAAAAGTCAATGTGACCTTGACCTGACCTTGACGACGCCATCCAAGGTCAAACTGATAGAATCAGTATATAAGATCTTCTTAAACCCTACAACTTTTGTTGGAAACACTTTTCTGTAAAACGTATATTTTCCGAGATATTTAGGGGTTTCCACACTTTTGGTAGACCCTGTATATGATCACATATATTGCATTTTACGTAATTCATAAAATTATATTTTATTTTTATCTTATATAATTGGTAGTGAATGATCTACACATATAATGTAAAGATTGTTATACATATTTTATTTTTGTGTTATATGTTTATAAATGAATTACACAACTCACGGACCATTATAAGATACAGTTATTCCTTTCAAGATTGTAAGTGTTTCTTCTGAGAAATTGTACATTTTTTTGTGTTAAAACTGCTATAGCTGTATACATATCATTTTACAATAGTTTATATTTGTTTTTTATTTCTTAAGTATTAATATGTAAGAATTTTATATATGTGTATAATTTCAACATATAATTGCATCATAGTTATCTTATAGTTACAGTAAAAAATGTGAATAAATGTTAAAAACATTTAGTATTTGAGACACAATGAACAGATGCTACATTGTGATATTTATATTTAATGTATAACATGTTATAGTAATTTTTTATGATAGTCACATGCCAAAATTCAACTTTTCCCATTTTGCTTAGTATTGTTTGCACTACAATATTACTCTTATAAACCTAAGATTATGTTTGAAATATATGACATAAAACTAAACATAATTGTATTTCCTTATATAAATATTTTGCATTCTTCAGGAAATAATAACAGTATCGATATGATTAGTAATGTAATAATATAAATCACAGTATCGATCTTATAGATGTAAAATATTTGTAATTTCAACAATTGCACTTAAGACGCTAAAAATAATATAGTTTTTACGTTTTCAAAATTAAATCAATTACTAATAAAAAATAAATAATATTTCTAGCATTTTATAATACTACATTCTCAAAACGAAATAAGAACATTATTAGTTTCTTTAATAGTATTAATATAGTATTCTTTAATACTATGAAAGATAAACTAAATTAGTTCGATTATTGCAAAAAAATTTGTATACTTTTATAATTGCACTCTTATTTGTATTCTTATTAAGATGCTGAATGCAATATACTTCTTACGCTTCCTAAATTAAAATCTTAATTATCAATATCTTAGCATTGCGTAATAAAGTAATTTGTACGAATCTAGTAATCTAGTAATCTTTCGCTATTTACATTGTTAAAACACACATAAAAACAGAATTACTTTTAAACAATATAAAAAAATAGAAAAGATCCTTGTGAACGTTATTAGAACGTATTCTTTAGAATATTCGCATTGAACTTATGACAACCCTGCAATACATAAAAATTGAAATAATGAAAATATTTGAAAGCTTTCATCCTTCTAAAAAGAAAACTAAACATTTTATATCTTGCTTGTTACAATCTTCAAATATGTGTTTTAATTTTTAAAGTATTTGTAATTATTAACATAATAATAAATACTTATGTTGTCGTATAGTTTTCTGTTGATTATGAAGCCACGTTTTTATCTGCGGCGAAGTACGTTTAGCAAGCAATGTATGTTTTTTTTTACTGTTTGAATATCTTTTAAAGATGGTAATTTCAGTTTCTCCATATATTTAGAAAATGCCTATAATGCTGTTTCCTTTTCTTCCTTAGACCAACGAATCCTTTTAGTTTTCCCATAAGGAGATGCTAAATGAGAAGTTAATAACATTAATTATATGTAACATTAATTATAACAATGCTTTTAAAATATCTAATAAATTAATAGAAAATACTCACTAGATCGTTTGCGTTTATTATTATTTTGCTTGTCCTGAATTTTGCTATTATCAGAAATGTTTAAATTATCAGAAATGTTTAAATTATCAGAAATGTTTAAATTATCAGAAATATTTAAATTATCAGAAATGTTTAAATTATCAGAAATATTTAAATTATCAGAAATGTTTAAATTATCTGAAATAAATAATGTATGTTATATTAAAATAGATATAAGTAATAGTATAATGTACATATAAAGAAATATAAAATATAAGTTTAAGAATGCAAAAAGGAAATATAGAAAAAATTACCTATAGATATATCTTCTTTTTCTGCTGTATCATTATTAATACAGCTATTCTCTTTTAATACCTTATCATTTTCGGAATTGCTATCTGTTGATCCGCTTCCGAATTATTCGTATTACCTTGTACTGCTTCCAAGTATTGTGATATTTTTAATATGTCTCTACTAGCCAATGGTTGCCTATAATGATCCTTGTGAATTTTATCGGAATGACCCATAAACATAGCCAGATCCGAAATATCGATATCGTTTAGATTTAATTGGATACAATATGTAGCCACGTGCTTTCTTAGTATTGTACCACGCAAAGTGGAAGATTGATTGGCATTACACTCTTCTGCAAATTTTCGTAGTAACGTGCATGCTCTGAGATACTTATACCTTTCTTTATTATTTCCAGGTAATCCAAAAACATAAGGATTTTTTTCTGATACTCCAGCTTGTTTCCGAAACTTCAAAATTAAAGTAATGCTTTGAAATAAATCGTTTGATAACAGAACAGGGACTGTACGTCCTAATTTGCCTCTTATGCAAAATCTTACATATTTTTGAGCAATTTTCTTATTTTCTGTAGATAACGATTGATACATGTCACTATGCATATTTTTATTTAATTTTTCATAGCTGTTGAAGTCCTCTATCAAAATTCTTTCAATTTCTCCTGCTCGACGTCTATTGAACACATGTATAGAAGTTAGTGTTGTCTCAGTCAAAGAAATCCAGTGGCAATAAGAGAACGATTGGTATAGTCTCTTGTAAGCATCAGATCGTTTTTCTTCTAAATGACTGTATAATTTTCGAATATCTTCTAATGTTGGAAGATTAATTTTTTTACGCCTTTTGTGAGCCGTTTGTGTTTCTACAACAGTTGTATTGATGCTTGTTCCGACGTCTACGACAAGTAATTTTAAAAAATCCTTGACTTGTCTTTTTTTCTCGATATTTTCCTTTTTTATACACTCTATAATAAGGATATTTCCAATATGTTTCAATAACGTTGACAAATTTGCTGCTACTGCAGGCGTTTCATACATTTTTGTTTCAGAATTATATTTTGCAACTTTATTAATTGCACATATGCAGTCATCATATACCTTGGGATTATAAATGGATTCAAAGCTTTCGATATTTTCATTTATATCTTTCATCGCCAAGAGGAGACGACCAAGAAGACGTAATCGAGCACGAATCATATCGTGGTGATGTTGTGACTTATACTTCATACACAATTTATTTCCATATAAAATCAACAATTCATCATATCTTATAGCACGAATCACTTCATCTTCCCGCAAGACTGGAAAAACTGTTTTTCTTAAAAGTTCACTTGCGGATGAATGTAATCTACATGTGATCTTTCTACCCATCACCATAATACATTTATTTTTTGTAAATTTTGTTTCAAAACAACTTCGAGAATGATGGCGAATTGTATTTTTTGAAAAAAAGCCCTTGCATTTGGCGCAAGCAATAAAATTGTTAGCGGCCTTTTTATATTTTTCGTTAGGACGCCGACATACTATGAGTTGTCCATTATTTAATTCGGAGTTTGTATTAAATTTGAAATTGCCATTTTTTCGTAGCGTATCAATAATTTTTCTTCGTTCAGGATTTCTTTTAGGTAAAGCAGCAAATTTTTTTACATCTGACTCATTGCGATGTACTTTTTCTAAATGTCGCACTAGTTGTGTCTGTAACTTTGAGCAGAATATGCAATAATTTTGCTTAATATTTTTTGCATTTGAAGTTTCTACATGCATCTTTTCGTCATCACATATTGATGTGCCATTATTCATTTTTGTGGCATCTAAACTGGATATTGAAGACATGCTTGCTATTGATTTTTGTATTTGTTGCGTTTCATCATTGTCATTATTATCTGAATTTTGATCATCTTCTGACGGTAAATACTCTGATCCACTTTCTTCATTCTCAACATCTAAAAAGCATGATATATGTATATGTATAGATATTCATTAAGAGGATGCTGGACTAGTTCTATTTTATCAACCGAAAAGTGAGATTAGATTTGACTAAAAATCTATTTATTGACTAATACAGATTGTTTTATTACCTGAAATATAGCTAGCGCGATTTATTAATATTAATACTTTAATGTGGCAAAATAATTTATCAATCTGTTAACTTTATAGTTAATCAAAATTTATTTACAAGTAATATGTACTATTTATTTGTAAATATAATTATATTGAGCATGAATCATATCATGGTGATGTTGCGACTTATACTTCATGTACAATTTATTTCCATATAAAATCAACAGTTCATCATATCTTATAGAATCACTTCATCTTCCCGTAGGACTGGAAAAACTGTTTTTCTTAAAAGTTTACTTGCGGATAAATGTAATTATATACAGATCATTATTAAGATTGATAAATCATTTTGCCACATTAAAGTATTAATATTAACAAATTGCACTAGCTATATTTCAAGTAATAGATAATCTGTATTAGTCAATAAATACATTTTCAGTCGATAAAACATGATAAAACAGATGCCACTCCGGCATCACCTTCATTACAAGACTTCGTTTTCTCACTGGAGTGTTGATTAATACCAGAAAAAAAATAAATATATGTATAAATTTGCGAAATATGTAGAAATATAAAAATCACATTTAAAATTAATTGAGTATATTTTCCTTTGCTTCAATAATAGCTCTAAAATTAATGTGATATGAACTAGGTTCTTAATTGTATATCATTCATCATATTAATTTTATGGATATTTATTATTTATTGAAACAAAAGAAATTTCCTTATTATTTTATAAATATAATCAATCTATTGTGTAAAATTCTATGAATATATGGCTGGGTTGTTCCAACCTTTTGATAAATTTTACCTGACCTGAGATAGCATATGTTTGTCTTTTTTTTAAAACTTATTTGAAAAAAAGACGAAGATATGCTGGCTGTCAGCAACAGATTGGAACAACCGACCCTAAGAGCCTTAACAATAACATATATTTACAAAAGTAATAATAAATTTTTTAAATCTACATACCAAGTGATGGTGATACTGGAACATCAATATTTGTTTCGTTGCATTCTTTGATCTCATTTTGACATATAGACAGAATACATGTATTATCTTTTGACGTAGACAATTCATCTAAACGTAAATAAAATTTATTGTAAAATTGCAATGGAAATTACATTATTAAGACAAATATTAAACTTGAGAATATCTTAAATGTAAATGCTGTTTAGTTGTATTCAATGTAATATTAAACTTTAGATAAAATTTTTTTAAAATTAAGTTTTCAGGAAATAAGCTATCAAAAATCTACAAGAGTATAAAGGTTACTTGTATAATAATAATAATTCTTTAATATTGCATTGTTAAAAAACTATTATACAAGTATTTTTAGCATATCTTAACACATAATCTGTAATTGAAGACTAAGAGCCTTAACAATAACATTTATAAAAGTAACAATAAATTTTTTAAATCTACATACCTAGTGATGATGGTGATACTGGAACATCAATATTTATTTCGTTGCATTCTTCAATCTCATTTTGACATATAGGCAGAATACATGTATTATCTTTCGACGTAGACAATTTATCTAAACGTAAATAAAATTTATTGCAATGGAAATTACATTATTAAGGCAAATATTAAACTTGAGAATATCTTAAATGTAAATGCTGTTTAGTTGTATTCAATGTAATATTAAACTTTAGATAAAATTTTTTTAAAATTAAGTTTTCAGGAAATAAGCTATCAAAAATCTACAAGAGTATAAAGGTTACTTGTATAATAATAATAATTCTTTAATATTGCATTGTTAAAAAACTATTATACAAGTATTTTTAGCATATCTTAACACATAATCTGTAATTGAAGACTAAGAGCCTTAACAATAACATTTATAAAAGTAACAATAAATTTTTTAAATCTACATACCTAGTGATGATGGTGATACTGGAACATCAATATTTATTTCGTTGCATTCTTCAATCTCATTTTGACATATAGGCAGAATACATGTATTATCTTTCGACGTAGACAATTTATCTAAACGTAAATAAAATTTATTGTAAAATTGCAATGGAAATTACATTATTAAGGCAAATATTAAACTTGAGAATATCTTAAATGTAAATGCCGTTTAATTGTATTCAATGTAATATTAAATTTTAGATAAAAATTTTTTAAGAATTAGGTTTTTGAGAAATAAGCTATCAATAGTAAAACATTCATATCTATAGTAAAATTTAACTTCTTAATGCAACTATCTAAATTTTCAGACTCAAAAGTATGAGGTGAATGTATACAAAAAATGAGAATATAATATATATATTATAACTGAATGAGAACATATTAGAAAAACAGATAGACCTATTTAAGTTTACAAATAGTAAATAATATTACTTTGTATACATATTTACTGTATATTATTCACTGTACATAAAATTTTATACAAACTACAAAAAATACATACACGGAAGAGATATAGCCTCATCACTAATATTATCAGTTCCCAGAAAGTCATTCCTAACGTTTGTACTACATGCGTGTATATTTGTGGCATCTATAAAAGTGTTATCAAAATTATGTTATCAGCACTGTTGATGTTTTGGAAATATACTTTTTATAATAAAATTATACATTTACAGCAATTAATAATAACACAAAGAGATACTACAAAATATTGAAACATTAACATTTCTTTTAAAGATAGAGTCGATTATATACATATTATAAACGATAGCTAAACTTACCAAAAGATGTTGAAAGATCAGTAATTTGATTGTTGCAGTTTGTCTTTCTTGCTTTTATTTTGTCCTGATTTCCATTTTCGTCGATGGATATAATCGGTTTGTCAATATCTAATGTAATAACCATAAAGAAATGCATGTTACAATAGTATATATGATAATAGTATATATTATAGTAGTATAATATATAGCAACTGAACAGACTGTGATAATACTAGCTTAACACACTCATAAAATCTATGATCGAAATGTTTTCAGTTTTATGTATTGCGTTTCTAGATATCAACTCAATATGACTCCTGCTTATTTAAGAAGACCTTAATATTTAAGATATTATTAGATTTTAATGTTTTATATTATTGACAATTAATATTTACAAAGACAGATGTAAAAACAGAATATTTATAGAATATTGATCCATTTCTGTGAAAGATAAATACTCGTGACCTACTAATATAGAAATACAATACATAAAGACAAGATAATTTCTAATGATTATAAATCTAGTATAAATACAAAAAACTTGAATGTACCAATAATAAATAAACCTATTGCATATATACTAGTTTATAAACTAATATTGATAAACATTGTGTATATTCACCGTTATGTAAAAAATAATCTGTTTTACTATCACAATCTCTACATGGAAAAGTATTAATGTTCTTCCCATTTTCATCGAAAATGAGTATCGTGTTATCTGAAAAGAATACATTTCATACATATGATGCTTACACATACGAGACCCATATAGTAGATAAATAAGCTTACCCAAATATGTTGGGAAATTAGCAATCTGATTGCCACAGTTTTCCTTTCTTGCTTCTGTTTTATCCTGGTTTCTATTTTTTTCCATGGATATAATCGATTTCTTACCTAATGTAATAATAAAATAATAATATTCATTAAACGATTCGTAAAATGTATCTAAATTGTTTCGTGATGCACTATACAGCATGTAATGCTTATAAAAGGCAAGATAATAAAATAGTCAATAATATTACTTACCACTAAATATTATATTATCTTTTGTTTTGTTACCAGAATTTTCGCTTATTCTATCAGTCTTATTATCACAGCTTTTATTTATTCTATTAGTCTTTTTTTTTCTATTTCCATTGCCAAAATTAACTTTTTCACACAATATATGTGGTACATTTTGTAATATATTTTCTTTTAATTCTAACAACATACTTTTATCATCTATAATAATAAGAAAAGTTTGTTTATAATAATAAGAAAATTCTGTCTGTAATATAACACAATACAAAAATATTTTAACTTACTATTTTTTGCTATAATACTTGCTACATATTTGTGCCCATCACTGTATTTAGCTTTCGTAATACCTTTATACTTAGTAATGTTTTTTGAGTTGGATACGTAATAAATGCCATCTTCATCATATCGCACTAATGCATACATTGTTCACTTTAATTTTCAGTATATATAATTTTACCGGATCGTTGAGTGTGATTAAAATAAATGAATCTTGTTCTAAATTAGAGACCGTTACTTTTCCGCCTTCATCTTAATAGTTATTAAGGCTGAACTCTCACTGCGACTATTGAAAATCTAGGTGAATATCGCAATGCATCTTAAAGCGGCGTTTACAATGATTTTAAGCCCCAAAGCCTAAAGCCCATATCAGGCTAACGGCATATCAAGCGCAGAAAATGCTGTGATTGACCAGATGTGTAAATAGAAAAAAGTTGATTAATTAAAAATTTATTAATTTATGTTAAAAATACCCTTTCTTATTGCCTATATAAACTATGAAAACATAACATCAACAATACTCACTTTTAATTAAATGTATCTTACACATACATCCATTTATTTCATGTTGCTAGAAGAGTATATTAGCAAAGATTGCTTATACAACGTGATATCGTAAGAAAGAGTAATATTCCGTAAACTTCCAAAAGTTTGATACTAGAACACACTAAATATGATATTAAATCATAAATCAGAAGCGAACGCGAGGTTAGGATATTTATCATATCTGGAGTAAGCATTCTAGATGAACGCTCTGTTACAATATTTCTATTATTTATGATAATAATGAAATATTATTTATATAAAAATAAAGAAAATAATAAATTATTTAAATAAAAACATTCTTACAGTGTTTTTCTACAATTTCTACTCTATATATGACAGATATCCTAATCTTGCGCTCGTTCCTGTTTTAATATTATATTTTGTGTTTTCAGTATTCAAACATTTGGAAGTTTACGGAATTTGCTCCTTTTCTTACGAATAACGTTGGATAAGCAATCTTACCTAATATATGCGATTATTTTAGCAACATAAGATAAGTGGATGTATATGCATATTTAATTAAAGATGAGTGTATTGTTGTTATATTTTCATAATTGAGGTAACAATAAAGAGTATTTAACATAAATTAATAATTTTTAAATTAATTTTTTTGTATTTGCAGTAAAATCTTCGATAGAAATAATGCATGCTGTGTGCTACATATACAAGTGCTGGGATAAATAGTGTAACTACAGCAATGGTGAAATATTTTTATTTTGTTTTCTAATTGTTTGTCGAGTCCAAGAGAAGCTTGAGTTATTATGAATGATTATACGTGTAAGATTGCAATTCAAAAGATATCTTCTGGTCACGCTGCTTATTAATATTGTATCATGTTTATTTCTATTTTAGCAGAAGACTGTGATAGATAAATAATAATTTGCACAGATCCAAAATGCACCGAGTCTCAAGAGGGAATCCATTACAAACCATGAGTATCTGTTAAGCGAGAGCTTAATATTATAGTCTCCGCTAATAGAATTATGTAATGGAATGATCAACGCCCATTCATTCATCTGCAGAGATTCTTGAAGTATTAATGATTTTATATTGTTGACGATTAGAAGACAACTTGTATTGCTATTCAGTGAATATGTCAGAAAAGATAGTGCTTAACATATCATACTTAAAGACAGCATATTGCATTATATATATTACATGTATCTTATGTACATTCATGTAAAGATCTGTTAATTTTTTATTTTTAATTTATTTATTAAATTTACATTTATATTGGACAATATGTTTATACATATAACTTTCTGGAGAATGTATCTGTATCGTTGTTATAATTATATTTGTAAAAATTATATTTAAGGACTTATATGTATGTACTATCTCACATAATGCATATCTTAAAATATGGTGTTAGAATAATCTGGATTAAAATATATTCTTATAATTGCATATCAATATGTTTCGTATATGTTGCCTGTAAACAATTAAGAATTGTACTGTTCTATTTTGCAAATAAAATCTCACATATGTCGGGGCATTGTGTAATAAGTGCTAGAAATAATTGATAGTGTCTCTGCAATACCAGTTCTGCAATACCTATTATGCAACTGCCATATGAATAAATATTTGCAAACATTATGTGTTTCTTGATTGTTTATGAAACTGTTTAAAGAAGCCTAAATTATACTTTGATTGCTTCCATATTAGATGAATGATGGTTATTCAAAAGAAGAATTTCTTTATTTACTTTTGGAGTGTCGTCATAATAACCGTTTTATGAAAAATATGGTGTCGTCAAAATAGCTAGAGTATAAATGTACTATACATAATTTTGTACTGTCGCTGTACTAACCGATCTATACTTAATTGCTTATACATTTGTACCAGTGCATTTTATCATAAAATTATAAGTAATGTATACGTCAGGGAGTCAATGTACTCTTATGTATACCATAAAATGTTTGATTTTTTGATGTCGCCAAAATAGCCTATTATATATATATATATATATATATATATATATATATATATATATTGTAATATTGTATTTAAACATAACTAAAATATATAACTCATATAACTCATATAACTAAAATATGGAATATTATACTTTGGATATAAAATTACTTTATACTTTTACTTATACAAATCACTTTTTTTATTTTAAATGTTCTGTATACTGTTATAATGGGATACAAATATATAAACATCAATTGGAATTAATTATACATTTATAACTAATTATAATTTTCGAAAGGAATTATAACTAATTATAATTCCTTTCGATTTAATTTAATTATAATTTTATTTGAAAAATTAAAAAAATACAGTTACATATACTTGTATATGAAATATAGATAAAAATGCATCGAAAAATGAAAATAAAAAATTATAATGTTAGATAAAATTATATATTCCTATATATTCTTTTAGTATAATTTAAAAAATGTATCAAAAATATATCTTTAAAAAAGTAAAAATTATAATGTTAGATAAAATTATATATTCCTATATATTCTTTTAGTATAATTTAAAAAATGTATCAAAAATATATCTTTAAAAAAGTATAACAATACCGTGAGTCAAGTGTGTATGTGCATTTTCAGAAAAAACGTAATATATATCTAATAAAATAAAATCCAATCTCAAATATTATAAATATATCGATATTTCAGCTTTTCATGGCAAACATTTTGAATTTGTCATTATGAATTTAAATTTTAATAGTAAATTTACAATCAAAACATTCAAGAACCCATAAAATTGTTTCATATCAAACGTATTTTTTTTCGGAAAGCCGGAAATGCGAAAAAGTTAAAGAGTGTTATAGTTTTCTTAAAATGTTTCTAAAATATAAATATCATATTGCTAATGTCTAATTCATATTTTGTTGATTTATATTTTTACAATGTTTCCGCAATGTGGCATTGCAATTTGTAATATTGCAACATTGTTGCAAAGTAGCTATAATATTTTGTGGTGTATGGATGTTATAATATTATATGTTTATTTTTTTATATATGAACAGACTTACAAAATTTAAAAAATTAATTTATTAATTTATTATTAATTTATTATTAATTTATTTATAATAACGTTATTAGTAGAAATAAATTTTTAAATAAAACGCACACACAAAAATAATAAAATTATATTTTTGCGTAATATAGATGATAGTTTGAATACTCCTGGAATAACTGAAACAAAATATTATAAATATTATCTATCATTGATGTTAAGTTTTATCGTTATAGTTACTATAATCTACGTCTACTGCTTTTATCGTTGTAAGTATTGTATATTTCACTTAGATATTGACCTGAATTGTAGATTATACATATATATCTGATATAATATCTAAAACCTGAAAATAATAATTTACTTATATAACTAAACGAATAAATTTATTAAATACACCGTAAATTTTATAATACATATTATTACATAATTAAGTCGAATTTTATAACAGTGCATCGTCAACGCAGAGGTCATAATGAACAATTTTTGTCTTCAACAATGAATGATACAGAATTGGCGATTTTACATGAAATACCTTGCCGAAACACTCAATTCAATATGATTTACAGTCCTATGTTACATTATAACCCGGATGAATGTGCGATAACTGAAGTCGCACTTAAACAAATTACATTTACAAAACTTCTTGGTAGCGGCGCATTTGGAAAGGTAAAAATTAATTTTTTCAAGCCATGTTTCAAATTAATTTCTGGATCAACAAAACAGAGATGTATTTTCTAATAAAGTTATAAATTACATGAATTTTTATAATAGATTATAAGTAATGTAAAATTTAGATGAGACGACAAACATGTACTTTATTATACATTTTTCGTTGTTTAATTATTTAATATAAAGTAAAATATAATATTACTTGACATTAAACTATATACATTTCCTAATGAAGTACGCATGTAAATTTGTGTGAAATATTTCGCAGGTGTTTCAAGGAAATGTGAAGAACTTAGAAAGATCAGGCACAGAGATATCCGTTGCAATAAAAATGATTCGGAAGGACGCTTCTTCCCACAAAAAGAAATTTTTAAAGGAAGCCGAGCTTATGAATCATTTTCGACACAAACATATATTAAGATTGTTGGCCGTTTGTTTAGAAGGAGATTCTCCATTACTAGTGTTGGAATTGATGGAAACTAATCTGTTAAAATATTTGAAAGATTGTCGAAATTTGCAAGCGTCAGATTCGTCTGCTCTGCGTTTGCAGGATTTGCTCGCCATGTGCGAAGATGTTGCGCGAGGTTGTTGCTACTTGGAAGAGTTGCGTTTTGTACATAGAGATCTAGCGTGTCGCAATTGTTTAATATCTTCGAGAAATCGCGAGAATCGTGTCATCAAAATTGGAGATTTTGGACTGGCTAGAGATATCTACAAGGATGATTATTATCGCGTGGTAAATTATTAAAAAAAATTAATGATTAAAAAATGAATTCTTTTGAAATTACTTTCCATTTTTTATCATAATAATATCATGCATTATTTTTTCAAGTAATATAGAATATAAATAATTTTATTTATATAAAGCAAGAGATACATGAACGTTTTTGAGTTTGCACACATTCTAAAAATGAATAACTTGAATCAAAAAATTAGGTTTCAGTTTAAATCATGTTTTAGGAAGGAGAAGATCAGTTTCCTATTCGATGGATGGCACCGGAATCTTTGACGTTCGGAATATTTACTTCTCGAAGCGATGTTTGGTCATTTGGGGTATTAATGTGGGAAATTACATCGTTGGATGAGCAACCTTATATTGTCAAGACTGATGAAGAAGTGATAAATTATGTACGTACTGGAGCCAGGTTACCGATGACTCGTAACTGTCCGCCAACGTTGTACCAATTGATGATGCGTTGCTGGAGTACAGCGGATACCAGATCAAATTTTAAACTTTGTCTGAAAAATATTATAGCATTAAGAGAAAACATGGAAGATGCCTTACTGAATCCAGTCGATATTATTTAGCCGATATATTATAATTAAGTTAATGTTTATCTTCTTTCACGAACAATTCAATAAATCTTAATGTAAGAAAAATATTTCTTGAATATTTCTAAATTAATTGTTATTTTCAGATTTAATTTTAATATTAGATTTATTAATGAAGATAAAAGACATTTTTTAATCTTGCCTTTCGAAAATTTTGATTATTAAAAAATATTATACCATTTTTTATGATTGTAAACAGATGACATATTGATGCTAATTTGTATTTTCGAGTATTTGTATTTAAGTAATCGAAGCAAAATTTAATGGTTGCGATTATATTTGATTGCGAAATTTAATTAATTTTCGAGTTATGAAACGTGAAATAATTCTTTAATTTTATATAAACTAGAAAATATTCTTTTTCTGACCTTACCTCAATATTTTTATGAAAATAATATGAGAAAGCAATTGATAGAATAAAAATACAGTTGTTTTTAAGAAAAAGATATGTAATTTGCAGTAAGCAGCTACAGCTATTTTATTCGAGATATAAACAATTTAGATACTCTAAAATTTCATATTTTATTTCTATCTAAAGATTTTTTTATGCTAATTTGCGTAACACTTTTTTTAAAATTATTCTAATTTTTTATATCGTAGAATATAAATGGCGAAAAAATTAAATAATAATATATTTGCAAAAAATGCAATAATTTAAAAATGAATGTGAAATATAATATTATATATAAAATATAATACAATATATAATATTTGTTGATTATGTGACGTTTGTCTCACTTATTTTTCCTGTTAATCAGTTTTGTGTATCGCGCTCGCTGTATATGATATATTGTGTCTTATTTTTTTTTCTTCTTTTATCAGACAGATGGCGTGCGCTGCTACGGTTGTCATACGGTTACTTGTCTATGTATTTCTTATTATTCTCAGTCAGTCTACATTACGCCGTTGTAATACACACATGTATTTCTCTCTGCTATAAAGAAATCCCAATAATATTATAAAATAAGTTCTAAAGAAATTTTAATAAATATATTCTAATTATATAAATTTGAATTTTATTAGAAGATCATATTAAAAGATAAAGAAATTATATAAGGTACGATTATAATGTATAAGATTAATAATACAAGATTATAAGATGAAGAATTATAATATATCATACATTTTAAATTTATATTTAACATCTGTACATTATAGAAAATTTGTATAAAAACTTTTTTAAAGTTTATATTTTTAATTTGAATACGATTATAAGAAAACATAATTGAATTTTCTTAGCTCTATATATATATTTTTTAATATTATATTTGCTGAAATTATATTACATACTAGAAAAGAGAAAGTCTGCTACTTATTAAAATATTTATAGAACATTTAATTATATATTTTGTGTGAGATTTATAACTTTATATTTATTCCAACGTAATTATGTTTCAATGGCTTGATAATTGTTTCAAAAAATTAAAAATTAGAAGGAAAAATTGAAAAGTTAAAAATCTCTCTTATACCTAAGATCAACGCGATAAATCTCAAAGAGATAATAATTTTTAATTTACAACCATCATTCGCTTGCAACATTTCTTCACTTCCTTTTTAGATTCTTCGTTTGTATATAATTATAAAAAATTTTTCTGTTTGTTGAGAAGTTTTGAAAGATAATATTTATAAAAATATTGTATTAAAATATTGTATTTTAAATATAATCTATATAAATATTTTACAGAACAGTGCATTCTTTTAAAATGTAAATTTGACTTGCTAACTAAATAGTTTTGCTATACTACTGCTATTAATGCTCCTTTGAATTTAAACTTAAAATAAAATTATAGAATCTCAATGCCTATAACAACTTTTACTTATAAAAAAACATTTTTGTAGGTAAAAGTTGTTCCATATGCAAGAATATCAAAATTACTTATTCATCTTAATCTTTTCAAAGTTTTCTTTTCAACTTAATGTCTTACAACTTAATGTCCTAACTTGTAAGTTATTAATAAATTTTACACAGATCTTGACATTATAAATCTTTTTCTATTGCATTGAATCTAGAAATATAAAAAATATTTTTTCTTATTATTTATGTTATAAGTACGCGAACAGAAAAATTACATAATGCGTAAAATATATATGCATAAATTGATAATTTCTTTCTACAGTACGAGTTTTTTATGAAATTGTCAAAATAATTATATATATTTCTTAAAAGATAAGATACGAAAGAAATAAATATAAGATGATGCAAAAATAATATTGTATATATTCATGTATTACGTCATAACATACCTTACATCTTTTATAAGATAAAATTATTAAATTATTAGACATAAAATTTGTCAATATGTTTCGATACAATTTGATATTACGAATATAAAGAACTAACAAATATTGAAAAAAGCTCTCTTCGAATTTAATAATGAAATGGAAGAACATAGGCAATAGAGAGCAAGTAAATAAATAAATTATTAAAGATCAAGTACAAGTAATAATAATTTAATAAAGTAAACTATAATTGATATAAACATGTTAAGTACGATATAAACAATTAAAAATAATAATAAAAGAAATGTACGGTACGGACGTTTCTGGCTCTTGTTTTGAGCCTTCTTCAGCGCAATGATGTAACATAAAAATTTTTGTTGGAATGACGTTCAAGTCTTGGATGAAACTCCATTCTATAATAGAAGGCTTATTTCCGAAATGCTGCATATTAAGAGACAAAATAATGGTTTGAATTTACAAACAGACACAGAAAATTTACTGTCTTTATATCATGACATTATAAACAAGCTTCCGAAAATATGAAAGTCATGCTCTAGTATACAGGGTGTCCGTAGATTTTCGACCAAAATGAAATAAATAAGTAGATTGGCTCGAATTAAGAAGGAATGATCTGTATTATTTTGGGATTGTCGCAATAATTAACGAAATATTAAATAAAACAGATCGGCCAATCTGCGTGAGTAAAAGCGCGCGGCGACGAGAGTCGTCCCACCGTAATCCGATACTACGAGCGCGGCGAAGCGGTGGGCGGGTCGCTCTCTGAGACATGATGGTGGTTTGCGATATATCGCAATACCGCGCCGAAAAATGACCCGTCCCCCCTTTTCGTGGCGAGAAAATGATGCGCTATCATTTCCACACCACCTTGCGGTAGATAGCATGGTGCGCTTTATTTATAGTGGTTTCCCCCATAGGCCTATTCCACTCTCAATTTAAAAATTATTCAAAATGCCATTTACTATACGCTGAATATATCGTAAATGTAAAAAATTAATGGACAGTACCTTTACAAAAATTGATTCATGGTTGAAAATCCCTCGATAAAATGCACACGTTGATAATGTGATACGATGATAAAATTCTTCAAAAATCCTTTCTTCATCTCGTACACGAAGACGCACTGCTTATCTCGATATTATGCACGACACTCAGTTTCACATAATTATTGCACAACACGTAAAATTGTACGGCCACTTGGTTTTCGTGCACGCCCGAAAAATGATTCCATGTAAATTGCGGCCGCACGATAAGTATTTTCTCCCGCTAGTCCATATGCCACAATCATATCCGTATATTCCTGCAGAGTACACTTCATTTTCTCTGTTAATTTACTACGCAAACACAAAATTTTTATTAAAACGTCTTAGCTCTCGCACGCTGTTACCAGACTGCGTACGCCAGCAGCACGCAACTACAGCTGACAGCTGAGCGGACATGCGAGTGTGAGCGTACGTGTGAGTTCGACGCCTGCGCACTATGATTACACTCGCATGTCCGCTCAGCTGTAGTTGCGTGCTGCTGGCGTACGCAGTCTGGTAACAGCGTGCGAGAGCTAAGACGTTTTAATAAAAATTTTGTGTTTGCGTAGTAAATTAACAGAGAAAATGAAGTGTACTCTGCAGGAATATACGGATATGATTGTGGCATATGGACTAGCGGGAGAAAATACTTATCGTGCGGCCGCAATTTACATGGAATCATTTTTCGGGCGTGCACGAAAACCAAGTGGCCGTACAATTTTACGTGTTGTGCAATAATTATGTGAAACTGAGTGTCGTGCATAATATCGGGATAACCGGTCCAGCAGTGCGTCTTCGTGTACGAGATGAAGAAAGGATTCTTGAAGAATTTTATCATCGTATCACATTATCAACGTGTGCAATACATTTTATCGAGGGATTTTCAATCATGAATCAATTTTTGTAAAGGTACTGTCCATTAATTTTTTACATTTACGATATATTCAGCGTATAGTAAATGGCATTTTGAATAATTTTTAAATTGAGAGTGGAATAGGCCTATGGGGGAAACCACTATAAAAAAAGCGCACCATGCTATCTACCGCAAGGTGGTGTGGAAATGATAGCGCATCATTTTCTCGCCACGAAAAGGGGGGACGGGTCATTTTTCGGCGCGGTATTGCGATATATCGCAAACCACCATCATGTCTCAGAGAACGACCCGCCCACCGCTTCGCCGCGCTCGTAGTATCGGATTACGGTGGGACGACTCTCGTCGCCGCGCGCTTTTACTCACGCAGATTGGCCGATCTGTTTTATTTAATATTTCGTTAATTATTGCAACAATCCCAAAATAATACAGGTCATTCCTTCTTAATTCGAGCCAATCTACTTATTTATTTCATTTTGGTCGAAAATCTACGGACACCCTGTATATATCGGCCGTCTCTGTAACATTTTTGACAGTAACCGATCTTCATGTTGAACCTTGTTGTTTTTTCAACTTTCTCATTATCGCAGAACAGTTTCTCTGTAAGTACTTATATTATTAGTCTCCTCACATTATTTAAGTGATTTATTTTTGATGTTGCCAATTTCAGGCTGCATTTGGTACTGTTGTCAAGTTTCTGTTCTGCATCTAATTAACTCGCACAATGAGGTTCTTTATATCTCTCGCCATGGAGATCTATTATTTTGATAAACGTCTATTAACTTTGCGTCTATGTGACATCGATTTTTGATTTTATAACACTTATCATTACAATTTTTTTATGGTTCCTACACCACATTATTATTTGTAATTTTTTTTGATGTTACATCATTGCGCTGAAGAAGGCTCAAAACAAGAGCCAGAAACGTCCGTACCGTACATTTCTTTTATTATTATTTTTAATTGTTTATATTGTACTTAACATGTTTATATCAATTATAGTTTACTTTATTAAATTATTATTACTTGTACTTGATCTTTAATAATTTATTTATTTACTTGCTCTTTATTGCCTATGTTCTTCCATTTCATTAATAAAGAACTAATTTACTACATATTATTTTCTTATGTACCAGGCTTTTAGAAATTGTATAAAGAATCTCACTATTGTGGATGATACATTAGAAAAATTAGGAACAATAACAAATTACAACATGCATAAGAGAACAATAGGCTTTATTTTAGGATGGTTTATCATAGCTGTATTAATAATTTCTTTGGATGTTCCATATTTAATAAGCACAAATGATAACATTACGCAAATTATATATGTTATTTTTATACGTATATTTCTAATTAATATTAACATTATCAGCGATTTAACTATAACAAGTGTGTTTTGGTTAGTTTAATTTTATAAATATACAAGAATATTTTATATCTATTAATTAGATAATTGTCTACTAATATGTTCAATTTTTAGGTATGTAAGACTGAAATTTGATCAAATCAATAAATATCTCGAGAAATTAACAAAAGTAAATAAATGTAGAAGGAAGCGAGCTTGTGTATAAATATATTATCGCTCTTTCAATTCTCAAAGTAAATTTTCTCAAACGTAAAGCTGCACAAAAATGTTATTTTATCTATTTGATCTCTTTTGTACAATAAATTATTTCTTTGCGGTTATATTACGTTTCTCATTTTATATATGTGGTCTACGAAAATTGATATTAGTCATCTTATTAGAGATTAAAGATTGAATCATCTCGTTTGCAATTGAGAAATTGAAATGTTGCAAGATTAATTATTTTGATCTAATTTTATATCGATTTCGCTTTTTTATTTTATTTTTCGCAAAAATATTGCTTTTATATATCAATATAAATTTTAGTAAGTTCTAGCCACAGAACAGATGACATGGATTTTATGTAAAAAGTTTATATTAAATTTCATCAATGATTATTTTAGTAGTAAAAATTGTTTAATATTATATTTGTACACAGACAAATTCATTTAGATTTACATAAAATATCTCATAAATAGATATAAAATCATTTAAAAAGTAATATTCAGACGTAATTGCCAGAGGAAAAATTGTTTGTTTTGATACGAACAATCACTGTACATTCCGCATCTGCGAATTTTGGTATACTCTGTATGTATACACATATAACTAGAGTCCGACCGCTGCTTCAATTCTTCAAATGCGTAGTTAATGCGTAGGATTAAATTATCTAAGTTTTGAATATCTTTATTATAAACTTTCCCGGTTAGGAAAATATTCTCTATAATAACGAACGGCAGGACGAAAATTATCAGGCTCCTAAGGCCTTGATGTCAACGTACTCTCTCTTCGTGTAACTCATCGCTTTGATAACTGAATGGAATCTAATTGCTCACACAAATAATACAGTAGAAGTTGCAGAGCATTGTTTACGATCAGAACAAGTGTTATACGTTTCACGGACAATCGTGTCCGACTGGAAATTGAACTTAAACGGGACGGATCTCTCTTAAAGTCAATCAGTGTATTTTGACTGTACAACAGTGAATTGTCACTGATGACCATAGTTATAAGTATAGCACTGCAAACCAGTAAAATACTGCTGATGAAATCAGTTGACTGCAGTAACTGTTTCGAGCAGTGATATTTGACTGCAGAAAATAGTTGCTATACACAGTACAATTAGTGATATGTACTGCTTTAATCAGTAAATCTTAACTACTACAACAGTGAATATGAACAGGTAGTTTCAGTTGCTGATATAATGCATTTATTTTAATTTGCTATATATAATATAAAATTTAATGTACATTACTTAATTTTACATTATATATGTATATATAATAATTTATACACATACATAAATATATAATATGGGCATATATTATATTATTATTTTTATAAGTTGAAAACTATTTTCAACATATACAAAGAAAATTGAAACAAAGAAGTTATATGATATACTAGTAGGATATATAGGAGAGTTCTAACCCAGGTCCTCTCAGGGGGGGTGAGGCGCGCGGGGGATTACGGTGGCGCGGGGGAATGACGTCACGCGGGACGGAGGGATTTCGGCGGCGGCGCGTGTTAGATATTTTATGGTAATATTATATTACATGCCCGGCTGATAAACAGTATTGCGTACGGACATGTTCGGTTTATAAATAATATAAACATCAGCATTTTCGAATTGAGATTATGATCGTATAATAGAGATGTGACATTATCGCCATATCGTCGTAAACGCCTCGTAAAAAGTACGCGCGGTCCCATATATTTATCGAAAGTATATGAAATATTGTGTCGCATGCCCGGTTGATAAACAATATAAACATCTGCATTTCTTTGAAATGCAACGCGTGCGAGTACAACGCGTGCGAGGGAAAGAGACTTAAGATTAACGCATGAGAGAGAACGATACTTATAACTAGCGCAGGGATGGGAACGCAAGAAGAGGTCTGTAAATAAATACATTTTTTTTTCCAATTAAAAATATAAAATTTAATCCGTTATATTATAGAGTGCCCATAGCTCATCAAAATTTACATAACAATCGTCATTACGATTTCTACTTAAATCTCCATTCAGATTATTTTGTTCTCCATTCTGATCTCCATTCAGATTTCTCATCTCTCCTGAAACATTCTCCTACAAAAAAAAATCACCCAAAAATAATTACTTGAATATTTTAAATTAATTTCGTAATTATATTAGCAAAAATTATCCATTACCTGTACATTCTCTTCCTGTTGCTTTTTCTTTTGATATGCATACTTTTTGTATATAATTTCAGGTGGACATTTGCATTTACGAGATTGACATTGTATACAATATCGCGTTATATATAATAATTTATGATGATTAGCAATGCATTTTCTAAAATCATCATATTCAATATTATGATAAAAATCATTCCAGATTATTAAATCTATGTACGTTTGGTTTATGCCCGTTGGGATACGTATATTTATACACGGCGTGTATGTGCAGTCATTGATACACCTATCTACCCAACTGTAATCGACATTTTTATATATATAAACATGGTCTTCATATTCAAATATTTGATCGCAATTATTGCGTCTAATACATTGGTATTGCCAACCATCTTCTGAGTCTATGATTCGAGTAATTTTACGTTTACTGCCGAAATAAGAGTAATCATCATCATCGTATACATCAATTGAGAAGTGTGTCTTCCGAATTTCACGAAAAATTTTCAGTTGTACATGATCGGGCCATTCGATATACCCATTATCATACATATTAACCTCGGCTTGTCTGACGAAACGTTGCTTACGCATACCTCGTATGCCTAATTCTCGATCGCGCACATATTGTGTTATCGACATCTGTTTAGTGTTCGATTTTTCCATAGCACTATTGTTGTCATCTCGGAAAAGGTTGATTATGCACCTCCATTCGTCTATACGTGTTTGCAGCTCCATTGTTGTAATATGAAAAAATATTCACTTCTTCACTTTCGATTTCTTCACTTTTGATTTCTCGACTCACGCACTGCCAAACTCTTTCTGACAAGGTAGCGAGATCTCGAAACGAGATCGTATAATAGAGATGTGACATTATCGCCATATCGTCGTAAACGCCTCGTAAAAAGTACGCGCGGTCCCATATATTTATCGAAAGTATAAACAATATTGTGTCGCATGCCCGGTTGATAAATAATATAAACAAATAGTACCTCAGAATCGTCTTTCACGATTTTTTTCTCGGAAGAATTTTTAACGTATCAGCGCCGATGTTTGGCTGCTTTGTACCCTTGCTTCCACCGCTCGTATATCAGCGCTTTCGCGGTACACCCCTCACCCCCGATATAAGTAATTCTAGATTTTTTTCGTTCGACGTATCCTTATCTCTCTTTCTTTCCTAGTGTTTGCTCTCTCATGATAACTCTCTCTCTCGCGAGGAGCTATGCATGAAAGCTGGGATGGGCAAACGCAAAGAAAGTACACCACGATATAATAAACTTAAAACTCTTTATTCAAGTTTTTATATATTTTTTTGTCTTACATATTATATGGACTAAAAGCTAAAGCCGCCAGCTCGCAATCGACGAGTTGATGCTTGTTGAAAGCGTCACTCGCGCGTATTACATTTGATACTTCTTTAGGATCTGTTACAGTGGACGCGATATTGGAGAATTGCGTAAATTTGACATCGACTGTCTCGATCACTTTATTCAATCGATCAAAAGTTACATCTATGCAATCATCGAGATCGAACATACGATGTAACGTCGATTCGACCATCATCATGCATACGTTCGAAGATTCGAGACTTATGAGTTTGGCGTCGTTAATCGTACGAACTCGCACTGTTAGCGGTCCAACGCTTATAAAATTATACATGTCGTGAGAATCGTTCCGAAGGAGATTTAGAATATTGCGACGTTGCTCGCAGAGTCCCTTCCACGTTTCGAGAGATAATATGAGTCCCTTTCCCCGATGATCTCCTATGACAATCTCCACGTAACTCGGCGGACCCACGTTGATACCGATTTCGAGGAATTTGAATTCCGTAGCTGTCAATGCGTATCGTCTGCCTAGTATACGAACCGCACGACGCTCCGACGGAATGCTACGGGAAAAATTAAAATTAAGTAATACTAATAATACAATTTGTAAAAATAGAAAAATAGAAAAATAGAAAAAAATGTTAAACGAAACTTACTCGTCGTATTTGTTCTCAAACGATGGAGTTTTATCACGACTCGGCACGTAATTATTCACGTGTCTTCCGATGCCGCTGCTGCTTCTTTCAACGTAGTACATTTCTCTGGGAGGTTATGAAAAGTGAATCCACGAGCGGTTAACGCGACACTGGTCGGAATTACAGGAATTAATCGGTTATACCCGACGCTCATCTACCAAAAGTATAATGTAGTGGTGGGGGATCAATGCTTCTAACGCATTGGAATTTAGGATAAGAGGGAGGCGGCGCTCGAACAAAAGAATTCTTAGAAACGTATGCAAAGGATTAGGGTGGGGAAATAAGAGAGATAACGCATATTAATTTTTACATATTTTATTTTTCTCACAATTCTTTCTGGCGTCGCAACCACCAATTAAATATTTTGAATACATTTTGTAATGCGCAATTCTTAACATGTTTTCCGCATCGCATACTATTCGTATCGTCTAATTTATTTAGAGCATCGATATCTTCGTAATCCACATCCAAGGTTTCAATAATATAGCCGTTCCCGGCATCGTCTAGTATATCGACCAGCCATTTTCGCTTTTCAAGTTCTTTGACGTACACGATGGACGATTCTTCTTCTTTTTCTTCTTCTTCATGTATCGTACCAACGACAGCTGTTGTAATCGCACGCTGAGCCAAGCCATACGGAACGTTTCCGTCTTCCCATTGTAATCCGTGATGATTTCTAATCAGCCATGAGACTTGACATCGCTCAGATTTTGTAAGCGTGTGCCACGGTACGGGACTTGCGAAAAAGTAATGCGATAGAACGTATCCTTTTCTCAAGATTGTCGCTTCCTTCACGACAAAATTTTTCCCAACGATAAATCCTTGCAGATCCACAAACGTTGGTATAGACATGACGAGATCTCTCTCTCTTCGATACGCCAGTCGAGAGGAACGACAAAACTCTAAAACCATCTCGCAAGACTTTGATTTATATCATGCTCCTCTTTCCCCTCTCTCTTCTATCGATGTTATCGCCTAGGTGATTTTGCGTACAACGTTGGTCAACGGATTGTACTGGATCACGCGATCGTGTATGATGAGGCAGTACGCAGTGGTATTCGGCGGCACGTTCTCTTTACACTCGAATTCCAATCTCACATCCACGGTCGCGCTCTTGACCGATTCGTTTTGTCGAGAACAATCGATAATCACGAACGGACCGTGTTGTAGAAACTTCAGGACGTTGAGACTCGGCTCGAGATACTCGTATCCGTAATAATTCTTGCAGAAGCGTGTGTACGTATCATACAGAATGGAATATCTGTTTTTATCTAAATCCAGATTCATATCGTCGTACGGATAATATTCCGAATTCAGATAAAGTTTAACGTTGATCAATTTGCAGTGGTCGAATCGACTCGTATCCTTAGGCATGACATTCTTCCGACCTGTCTGCAGAGCGAAGATAACGTATCGTGGTTTCTCTAGCTGAGTCGCAGTCTTAATGGCCCACGAATGCTTGGTTGTAAGCTGCAATAGCGGATACTCGTATAGATCCCACGAGCGAAAAGCCATGCTGAGATATCGTCCGCTTTCCAGAGCACGCAGCATCGACAACTTTTTGATTTCGCTCAACAGCACGTGAGGCATTCGCCATTGTATCTTGAATATGTCGATCACAGGCTCCTGCGCCGAATTTCCATGCAGACAATTGTTGTCGTTGCGCGATCGTATCAAGATCAATTCGTGACGAGCGTTAATCACCACGCGTCTGTAATCCTCGCAAAATCCCAGCAACATGTAGAGCGGTACGCAAAAATTAAAATGTCCATTCGTGTAGGTAAACGGCTCCCAGCCAGCATTTTTCAAAATCGTTTCTCTGTCGGATGATACCGTTACATAGTTTTTGAGCGTAGTAGTTATTCCTACGTTTCTATTGCGATCAATCTCAACACCATCGAGTTCGTATCGAATCTCGTCAAACATGAATGCGACGCAATTATTTCCCATTATCACATCATTTTCTCCTTCAGCTGGTGGTTTGTTTTTCGTTAGTCGTCCCTCGATGTATAGGAAACTCTCATGCGGCAGCGTATACAGATCCTGTTGTTGTATGGGTATTCTTATCTCGTCATTGTGTCCGAACGTTGTATTGGCGAACGGGTTGTACGTGTGAGTCTCGATCTTGACGATACGATCGTCAAAGATAGGTTCGTCACCGATGTTGAGAATGTCTGTCATCGTTCAGCTGTTTCGCACCGCGAATCCCAAAGATTGCAAAAACGCAACGTTCGATGCGCTGAGTTTCTTTTTCTCGGATGATTGGATATTAGCGAACGTCGACGTTGATGTTGTTGGTGTCGCTGATTTCGTAAAGATTGCGTTATCTCTCGCGTCTTTCGATCCGTTCAACACGAGCATCTCATACGTCGCATACGTACGTACTTTATCGCCGCAGCCGTCGTACGTGCAATCTTACGGTGATCTCTTCTCCTCGAAAATCGAGCAATCGTCCGTTCTGGTCGACAACACGTAACGTTAAATCCGTAATGCTCCGCGCGATGATCGGCAAGTAAATGATCTGCGCCGGCGTTTCCGATATCTTATATCCCGGCGGCACCCTCGGTGAAAATTCGTGTATCGTATGAACGAGTTTGCCGTTGTTGTACGCGCCTGCGGTCACGTTACATTCTACGCGGATAATATTAACGTTGATAATGTTAATCGGCATGTTCGATTCGTACCATTTTCCCGGCTCGAGAATACGATTCGAGAATCCTAGCAGCGATCCAATGTTGTCGGGTTTGCTAAAGTTTAATCTGTCTGCGCATTTGATCTCGCTTCTCATCGTATTGTAATTAGCGCGGAGCACTATCGGATATTCGCCATCTTCGTAGTCATCGCCGTCAATGTGTTTCTTATCGCGATGTTTCCGTGAAATTGCATGTTTCAAAAATTCATGTACATCTCGCAACTCGTACGATCCCTCGGGAATCGTAATTTCCGCGTCGTCTTTGCCAAAGTAAACTTTATTATTCGAGGAATTCACGTTTGGTATCGTGTGATAAGTCTCAAAATCCGTTAGACCGAGTTCGTATTCATCGTCGCTCAAATCTACAGTGGGAAAGAAGTTTGCCGCGAGAACGCTACTCTTTCCAGTCAACGTGAATGTCATAGACATGTCGACGAAACTGTTGAACAAATACTGAGTTAAATAGCGCGATATCCGTCTTTAAATTCGCACGCATCAACCGTTCGAAGAAACTGCAAGCACAATTGTCCGCAGATGCTCTGATCGTAAGTTTGAACAGGCGTGTGATTGTACTGTATCTTCGTTACGTTTCGTCCGAAATATCGCACAAGTTCCTTAGGAGGTCGAAGATTGCCGAAACTGTCGAAATATACGACGCGATACCCCCTCTTTGCGTACGCTACCCAATGAGTACCCGGTCCTTCGACGCTATCTAAATTTACGATGCCGTTCTCATTTTGATAAATACCACCGATCGGTAAAGAGTCGCGCATGAAAACACCTCTAAAATATGGAATGCGCATACGTTTCGCCAGTTGTAGCAATTGTATGTTGGTAGTTGCGCCCTGCGGCATTTTTAACGTCTTTTTGACGTTTTTTTTTTTCTTCTTCTCGTTGAGACTCCTCGTCCGTATTTGTAAGGAGCGAGATATAATCCGCGACCTTCCATGGCGCGATTGTGATGTAGCATCTCTTGCATCTGACGTTGCACGGCTTTTCCGTCGTTCACCACCTTCGCTACACCCGCCGCTCCGCCGATCAGGGATCCGAGCGCACCCAGCATTGGTAGAATCGGCAATACGCCGCCGCATTTCGCAACCGGAAGTATCCGTTTCTTCGCAGTTTTCTTCTTCTTCGTCTTCGTCCTCTTCAGGCCCATACCGAGCTTCGTTTTGGCTTTCATCGCCGCCCAGACAGCTGTGGCGGCGGCTCTCTCAGCGAGAGTCGAATCTCTCGCACCGATACGATTTCGCGCTTTCTCGGCGAGTATCCTATCCGCCGCGTGTCTCTCGGTGAGATCGTTGCTCCGAGAGTACGCTATATCGTGTTCGCGACACGCCGCGTCCAATAAAATACCTCGATCGCCTCTGGCTAATCGCTTCCGCAACCGCGTGCCTGGGCCGCAAAACTGATAGCCGGGAATATGAAATTCGATCGGAAGCGCGTTTATCGCACGATTTAAGAGACCGCTGCCTCTTACGATTCTCGCTGACATACGTAGCAATCTTTTATCAACGGAGGCGGACCGTCGATGTGCGTTCGCTGCCACGGCTGGTTGTAATGTCGCATGCACGAACGATATTGCCGAACCTCCGGATCAGCCTTTATATATTCTGGAAGCTTGTCCCACAATCGTTCGACGTAATCACCGAAATTTTGCAGTAAAAGAATCTTCGGAATATACTGCAGCTGTTTGGCGGTAAGTCCGAGAATGTCTCTCTCGTCCGACAGAAGGAAAAACATTTTTGATACTGAGCGGTTTCGAGTCGCGACACCTCTATAAATAGGCCTCCCCTCGCGATCATTAGCAAAATTGGATCGAAACAGAAAACATGCGGTTCGTACGACAGCCTTTGACGATACGCGACGACAGATTACGCTCGATGGGGGACAACGCGGAGATGCGCAGACACGGTACGATGTTACCGACTACTATACGCGCGATCGTTTGCGGTCCCTCGAATTGTGGTAAAACCAACGTTTTGATAAGTCTACTGGAAAGTCCACACGGTGTACGTTTCGAGAACGTGTACGTGTACTCAAAGTCGCTGCAACAGCCGAAATATCGATATCTGGAGAATTTATTGACGCCGATCGACGAAATCGGCTACTTTACGTTCTCGAATAACAGTGACGTCATTCCACCGAGCGAGGCATGTCCAAACTCGATTTTTATCTTCGATGACGTGGCGTGCGACAAGCAAGATACGATAAGAGAGTACTTCTCAATGGGTCGTCACTCGAACGTTGATTGCTTCTATCTTTGTCAGACGTACGCGAGAATACCGAAACATCTTATACGCGACAACGCGAACCTGCTGATCTTGTTTAAACAGGACGGTACAAATTTGAAACACGTGTAAACGATCACGTGATACCGATATGTCTACGAGGATTTCAGTGAATTATGCCATACTTGTTGGCAGCAAAAGTATGGATTCCTAGTGATTGATAAGGACAGCGCGCTTACGAACGGGCGATACAGAAAAGGATTTAACGTGTTTCGCGATACCTCGAAACGATTAGTCGCTGTCGACATTCCGTTGAGAAGGGTGAAACGCTCGACGTTCCGTCAACATGGCTGGAAACGATAATATTCGCGAGCGTGAAAAGATTGCGCGGGAGATTGAGAAAACGAGCGAATCGATCCGCAAGAAACATCGCGCTTTGAAGACCGGTAAGATCGACGAAGATATCGCGGTCACGACTCATTTTAGACCTATTATCGAGCCGCTGCAAAAGATCGTCGACAACTCTAGCGCAATCGCGGTGAAAAAAGAGCCGGAGAGTAACGCTGACCGTATAATTAAAACGTTACCCATCAAGCGATATAAGGAAGAGGAAGAGGAGGAGGAGGAGGAGGAGAATGCGACACCGAAAAAGAGGAAACGATCGGTAAAGGCGAAACGTTTATCGATGTCGCGTATATCCGATCTATCGGAGACTTTATAATGAACCGCGATAACCTCTACACCGTTCGCGCCGAAAATCGCGCAACTCGCGATACCCGAATCACTTGCGATCGAAGATGTTTTCGAAACTCACGGGCAATCCGCCCGAAACATCCGTTCGAAACATGTTACAAACGTCGAAGGTCAAAAAGTGTTACGAGAGAACTTGGGACCACTGGGGCAAAAATACATGGGCACTCTTCTTAGCGGTGACGAAAGAAAAAAAAAACGCGATCGATCACGTGTACGGCGTCTATTTCGACGAGAATGGAATGCGTCTCGGTAACAAACGATTCGGCATTGACAAAGATGACTCTATAATCATAGACAATGTAAGATACATCGGTACACCGGGATTATACGAGTTGATCTTTATGAGAATTCCAATGACGCCATATACACTGAGGACGATGCGCAAAAATATAAGGCATATTGATGGCGACGAGTGCGCATAAACGTCGATATAATGCGCAAGGTCAATTAAAGAGCAACAAGGGATACAAGTATAAACAAATAATCGCGCCATTGATGTCGTTCG